>NC_142797.1:77653963-77690146 GCF_049724085.1 Artemia sp. Qi Xiang Cuo | reverse complement strand
CACCAGCGTTGCCTATATTAGTTGATGGACAATCAGATGTTGACGAATTCAATATCAAATCGGCCCACTTTGTAGAGAAAAACTACAACAGAGCTATAAAAATTAATAGGTATGCTCTTCCTAAGATTACGAGGGTAAGCTTTAACCTTCTTAAAGCAAATTGAAAATACTGTAGGGAATGCTAAAACACCTCCCAATAAATACAGTAGACAAATTACTAACAGCATTCAGAGACGGATTTATTGAAACAAGTTCTACAAATAAATTAAAACACGGGACAGTATGCTTTGACCAAACAAAGAATGTGAGAGAATACGTAAATAGTGTAAGGGTTTCAGTCAAAGAAAAATTCGGAAAAGGTTCAGGATATCTGTATGAAAAATGTATATTACATGCCTTTTTACATGGGCTTACCCCAAAATTATATAGAATGGTAATATCCAAAAATATTCAAACATTAGACCTGGCAGATCAGGAGTTGGAACGAATGATTGAAATTGACACGATTGTGGCAAACCATAATAAGCCAAGAATAAATAGCATAGGTGAAACTCCTAGCAAGACTGTCAAGCGAGTTGTCCCCTAATTTGTTTTCAAGGGATAATTCCCCAGTACCAAGATAAAGTAGAACACAAGAACCCGCTAGGCAGAAAACAGTACGTTGTCAGCCTACTAAACCCATTAATTACGGAGACAATTTAACGATAATAAGATGCTATACGTGTAATCGTCTTGGGTATATCTTAAGAGAGTGCCGTTGTAGAATAAAGGCCGTATCTGATTCGTCTTTCCCGACGGCACCAAATTATGGCAACCAATTGTTCGGAAAAACAAATTTAAATACCAGTGGTGCAGAAGAATATAGGCGTAAACCTCCACGGCTACCATTATGCCTACCATTCCCTCACAATACTATTTCCAACGGACAAAACAATTATCGGTTCCAAAACTCAAATACTCGGCAAACTCAGCATAGTGTAAGAATCGTATATCCTACGAGATTTAATAGAAATGCAGAAAACTCTCGGACGGAAATGCTAATTTTTTTAGAACGAAACTTTTGAAATATAGATTATGACGTTACTTGTGAGTTTATAATTTAGGACATTTATTTATACTTTTATTTGTATATGCAATTTCCTCCATAATTATCTGTATTTAGTTTTAATATTGACGCATCTCTCGGTAATACCTTACGTGTTTCTAACGATGCTAGCATAGTATTAAGTTGATGGACTTCCCCTGATGACATATTACTACTACTACTACTACCAACTCACCGCAGCACCAAGCCGCCTGAGGCCAACACAGCTACGCATGCTCCTCCTCCACCCCAATCTATTCAAAGCCTCCTTTTACACCCGCCCACGAAGTTCCCATTTCCTTTAAATCTTTCTTTATGTCCTCCCACTCCAAGACGGGGACGACCTGCTTTCCATTTAGCCCTAGATGGTTGGCCGAAAAGGACAATCTTCGGAAATTTGTCATCCTTCATCAGCACCACGTGCCCTAGCCACCTCAGCGTTTCTTTCATTATAGCCCTAGAGAGTGGTATTAAACCACATTTTTCATATAGCCTATTGTTTGAAATACGGTCAGTCAGCCGGGTACCTAGAACAATCCTTAAGCAATTTCTCTGGAAAACATCTAGAAAATCTTCATCCGCTTTTGGAGCGTCCATGCTTCAGAGACATATTTGACCACTGTCATCTCTGTAGCTTCTAATATTCTAATCTTGGTTTGCAGAATTATCTTCCTATTCTTCCAGACTTTTATTAACTGTGAAAAAACACCCTGAGCCTTGGCTATTCTATATTTAACATATTCTATATTCTATATTTAACTATTCTATATTTAATTTTCTAGGGTCTTGGTTTTCGTTTCTTGTTCGTGTTAGGTTTAGAGTTTAGAATCTTTTATTAATTTTCTTATTATTACTCATATAGACGTCTCTTTTTCTTTCGTGTGTTTTCTTACGTTTCAGAAATAATTTTCTACTCAGGGATTTGTATTTTTCAGGTTCAGGGTTTTATAAAAATTATTTATAATATTGGATTTCCAATAAAGTAGCTGCTGCGTATATAATGTTCTCCCTTGCGTTCGCTATTTATATGCTATTGATGACGTGTGATTAGGTATGCATCACCCATTACTAGAAATATTCCGTATCGATAATGGCCCTTCGAACTGACCTCGATTCTGTTGTCATGATCTGAAAATGATCAGTTTATAATTATGCATATTTATACTAATAGTTTTTGTATTTAGTAATATTATTTTTTGTAAAATTATTCCCCTTGTACCTTCAGCACGAGATTTTATTTTTGATATGCTACACGCATACTGAAATATGTTGAAATAAATTTTCCCTTCCGTTGAGAATAAATCTTCATTTAACAGTTTCACTTCTATTTAAAAAAAACTATGGACAAGAAGTTTTTATTGGTTAATTATTATATGAAACATTACTATTGCAAATTTTCTTTTCGATTTTTGCGCTAACTAGAGGTATTTCCATCTATCAGGTTTTTTTTACTGTGTTACCCGATTGTATTGTTACTTTTTCCTCGGTTTCTTGCGGTTTTTTCTTTTCAGGTTTTGCTAGTGATATAAGATCAAACTTTTTTTTATTATTTTTTTCAAGAATTCTTGACCTTTTTGTTTAATTTTGTATAATTTTTGTATAATTTGTTTAATTTTGTTTAATTTTTGTATAATTTTGTTATATAATTAGCGGCATCAAGCCTGGGACCCCTGTCCTCATAAATAAAGAAATGAAGTCTAGCGTAAACAACTCGGAAGGGGTGGCTCAATCCTTGCAAAATATATTTTTTTTATTTTTCACGTTTCTATACCTGCATCCTAAAGTTTTTGCTGTTTGTTCATTACATAATTATTTGTACTTTCTAAACATAATTTTTTTTATATCACTCAAACTATTAATTTTTTAGGTTTACGAGATGTGTAGCGATCAAAGAATATTTATATTGTAGTAATAGAAAGATTCGCTACTGTGGCGATAGAAATTTCTCCGATAGCGCCGCTTATAGCGCTGGAGATTGTGGCGCCGCACTAAATTAATGGGAGAGGATCGAATATGTAGACATATAAATGTGGCCTCTTCTTTCTTGAGCTATCTGGAGATCAGATTCCTTTGGGAGTATTTACCTTGGAGACTTGCGAACTAATTACCTATTATTGGACTAGACGCAGACATATAAATGAAATAAACACATATAAAAAGACAATAGATTTATTGAACTTACATGCTTAGTTGTACAGCAACGGGTCACTTCAATGACAATAATGGTGACCGAGATTATTTGCAGTACTAATCGTTTGAGGTCTGACTTCATATTAAAATTAAAAACACATTTACCCCACTCCCAAACGCAGTTCTTTCGTCCTGCGCTGTAGGGACTGCCTGTCATTGGACAAAGTCACCCAAGGACGCAAATCTTCGTTCAATAATCTCTTTAAGATTTTTCAAATGATTCAGGAGTTCACACAGTTTTTTGCCATTTAAACTTCCTTAGAAATATCGTGCTTAGCATTTTGTTTTTGCTACTAATTATCTTAGCGAAATTCGACCGACTAGCGCCGCTGTCTGACTGAAGCTAGAAATGCAATTTCTCTTTTAGCTGATTATGAATTTAGACTCTTGGAAGCGGTATTTGAACTCAATTAGGGGACGTTTAATTTCTGCCCGAATCATCTTTAGAAGGAAAGAATCTTATATTTTAAATATATGGTATTCTACTGCTGGTGCACATCACCCTTCCCATCAAATAATGACGTCCCGTCATTAGTAACTGCTCATTAGAGTGCTTAAAATTTTTCAATTATTTTTCTTATTTTATTCTACATCCATATCTAAAATTCATCTCCTATAATAAAATAATTTACGGTTATAGGTTAGCTGCTATTCTAGGTATTTTTTTTTTATATCTGAAGCTTAGTACTTTTAATTTTCAAACAAAGTAGGGGCCATTCTAGTTTTAAATTAGTTTTTTTTTTATTTTGCTTTCTATATTAAGTAATACATACTATATAAACTACATTAGATGAATAACATGATAATATTACATCTAACTCTACTTCTGGTACATGCATGAATGATTTATAACATAAAAATTTGGTTCATCATATTCACTGATGACCTTAAAACACTTTCACTATCGAGATGTTTGCATTGTCAACGTTATTAGGAAGTACCACATGTAGCTTCACATCTGTTGATCACCTTTTGTGTACTTAGTGTACTACACCCTTTTGTTGTAAATTACTGTCCTTCATTCCTTTTGTCCTGGCGAAAATTTTCGAAGCACATATGTTATGATTTCTTCATGGAACAGTTTGAGTCTAGTTGTCTTTACAAGGTAAGTTTTCCCTAATAGTGAACTGGGAAATGACCGTTAAATATCGTTCTAATAGTCAACTGGGAAGTGATTCTTCCCACTACAGGTGTTGGTGTTTTTCTTCTCAGCTTATCATTTTTAGGATTTTTTTAGGCAAATACAGAATGTATTCTCGTATAAAATTGTTCATTTGTGCCTTTTGAAATGGTTTGTTGTCATACAATAGTGACTCTCGTAATATACTGTCTATAACTTCAAATTCAAATATCTTCAACTATCTTTTAAAGTCAAATATCATTAAATATCGTTTATCTTGTGCTGCTCGATGTAGTTCTCGGAATTAAACTTCAAATTTTCTTTAATTTTTGCTTCAAATATCTTCAAATGTCTTTAAGTGTCATTTAACTTCAAATATCGTTTATCGTGTACTGATCGATGGAGTTCTCAGAATTAAACTTCAAATTGTCTTTAATTTCGTCTTCAAATATCTTCAAATGTCTTTAAGTGTCATTTAACTTTAAATATCGTTTAATATCGTTTAGCTTCAAATATCATCACTATACTGTAAAACTATTCTGGGGTCCACAGTGAGTATCAACAGCGATATATACTTAATTATATCTTGTACTGACCAATGGGTTTCTTAGCATTTATGCGGTTATATAGTTCGTTTAAGCACTTTATACTAAGGTTCAAATATAGCGTTACCTGATACGTAATATGGTTCATAGTCAAAGAAACGATGGTCGAAGGCAACTGTTGTTTTCGTTGACGAAGCTGGGATGATAGTTGCCTGGAGGTATGGTGAGTACTCTTCGTTGGTTGAGATATGATGAAAATAGATGCTACTGGGTCGTATCTGTACTGGGCAGCTCATTGTAATGCTCAATAACCAATTTGCCATTTACGTCCTGTAATAAAAATAGCGAGGCATAATCACACGTTCTTTAAAGTGAACACTCATGGTACAAATAAGTCACGCTTTGTTTGTTTGTATTGTTTTCATAGTTATGATATAGAATTAAATAAAAACACTAATTTTAGTCCTCACAACGAAAAATCTAACACAGAGGGTCATTCAAGTTTTTTTTGAGAACGAAACCATCGATACTAAATAAACATAATTTACCCTAAATAATTTAGTTTGAGGTCTACTTTTACAATATTTTTTTTTCATGCCTGCATTGTTCACGCATGTCCGTGCTGTATAAGAAACGCATGTTGCAGCGTCATAACCTCACGGTTTTATGCAAACGGTACTCAAAGGAGTGAACGAGACACAGCCCGGACTAATTGAGGCCCCCGGACCCGCGTATCTTCGAGGATCTTCGCCCTTTCCAGACTTGGATGTTGTGCGAGGACTGTGAATTTAGCGTATGATATGAACAGGTTTTTTTCTTTGTTTCCCCGTGATATTTTCTAGGATTTTCCGTAATTACAAGTCAACATTGGTACATCATATTCGCTTTTCGAATAAGGTCATTAGATGCAGGATTCCAAGCTTGCCCGTGTAGATTCCAGTTGATGCTTGGCAAAAAATATAAGCATGATGAAGAACTGACATCAATATCTTTTTAGAAGGCTATTGTTTGGGCAAATCCTTCAGCACTAAATAAATAAATATTATATTAAAGTCTTATTAGAATCCTTTAAGCGAGAAACGCCTTCACATTAAAAGGGAATTCCTTGTGGGTTTTACTTATTCGCCATTGGACATACACAGGGTTTCAATCTATGTATCTTAAACGATTAAATGGTTTTAAAATTTTACATATTATTATTGAGATATAATTTCACATCCGCCGTGAAATTCTACATATAAACGTACCAATAGGTTGTTTGGTTATAGTTACCAATAGTTGGCTATTAGTACATATATTACTCGAGTAAGAAACACAGGGATGAGCAATGTGTAGGCCTAAAATAATTAGAATCTGCACTAAGATAAAATATTTCGTCTAATTAGACGCTTCCGTACTTGTTATTTCTTGTTTTTTTTTTTTTGATAATAACTATATTTGTTACGACAATGGTCGATTTTTAAAGTAAAATCCGAGGGGAACCTGCTGCATCTATTGGAATTAAAAAAGTTACATAAATTCGCGAAAATTCAAAAGAAAATATTTTTAAAGAAATGTAATGTATAAAACAAAGAAATTAAAGAACATTTTTGTCACAAAACTATAGAACGGTGATCTCTCTGTTATTGCATACGTCATAGATATAAACTAATGAAATTAAATTTTTTAGTCAAGGAGTTAAAGACATTAATGTCTCTGTTTCTCTTTGAAAGTAATGTTTAACACAGAGCTGTAGGACAGCATACGTCATAGATACAATATAATGAAATTAAAAGCTTTTCTCTTTTTTTTCCTCGGAGCTATAAGAAAGTAAACTCTCTGTTTCTCTTTCAAAGCATTCAGATCCAAAAAACGAAAACTTAACTAGCTCACAGAAGTTTCTATTCAACCTTTAAGTATTGTTTTGATTGGCCCTGATTGGCATAAAAATAATAATTTCTTATACTTGAAGGACTGAGAAATATTCCTTCCTACGATCGTTTACAAAAAATTAAAAAAAACAATCATGGGCCTTGAGTTCCTCCCCGGGCTTCCCACAAGATGTGGTTCAACGCCTGTTGTCGTTCTCAGTAGACCACTAGCTTCCTACCTTTGGTTATTTTCTGTTCTAACTTTTCTATTATCCTTTGAAAGGGCATAGAAATAACACTAACAAAAATAAGACATCTAAACTTAATCAAATCCTTAGTAACATAGACTAATTTAGTCTAAGGTGCGCAAAGTATAGCAATCAAGGATGCTTGTTGTAACAAAACATTGAACGTAGATTTAATTAAACTGAAGTACTAAGGTATGTCTTATGTCTAGTTACAAAAAATAAAACCTACATATGCTCATTCTCTCTCGCTCTTAAATAAATAGAACAACATAAAAAGAAAACTGACATTTTCAAATAAGCAGTTTTTAAGAACAATGGGCAGACTTTTGACGACCTTTCTTAATTGTGCTGAATGGTATCTGTTTATAAACAAAGTAATAAGTTAAGTCTGATATTTGCCATCATTACAAATAACCCATAAAATTAATAAGCGCAAATAACGCGGATATTTATCCACTGGGGGACCTAACGTGTGCGAGGGGAGTCGACCCCAGCAATACAAATGACGCTCAACCCCAAAAAAAATATATTCATGTATTTTTAATTATTCTTTGTAAACAAGCATGTACACTGGCTTGTTTTACATCTACATGGCTCTAAAGCAGCCATGGTTTAAAATTCAAATTTTCTTGTTCACTCATTTTGCGGAGCTACTTCAGAATTTGAATATTTTCTATCACCATTATTCAGATGAAGGTCATCTGTGTAGGTAAAGGAGACCCTTTTAAGACCTATCCCCTTGCCTCCATTTTTTGTGATTAACGGTTTCTTTCGTCGAATTTCTTGCCTTATGCAGAGTTCCAGTCACAGCTGGGTAACAACTCTTTTTGTTTTGCTTCCTTCGGCGACTTTTGCTAAGCTTTCTAGGATGTGTGCTTATGCCGCTGCCGCCAATGTTTGTAGTGCTAGCTACCGCTGGCACCATTTATTGGGGTGTATGTGCGGGGTCACAATTTTTAAAGGCAAAAAATGACGCAAAAAGGTTGCTATGCCACTTACTCGAAGGGGAGACCCCTTGTCGGCCCTAATGTTAGTGAGATTCCCGCTCTTACCCCAACGGTTCTGGAAATATCGGGTTTGGTACTACCCTATTTACAGTATACCCTGTCCCAGGGTATGATAATGCGATCGAGTGGTCAAATAGCCACTTTCTAAAGCCAAATGTACCCGCATTGGGTTACGGCTAGAAAATTTCTACTCTCTCCTTGGAGGTAATGGCCCTCCCTGGCAATATAATAATGACAGTGCCTTGTAGCTGTATTCCTACCCTGCCTGGGTTACGGAAAATATTACACAGTTTGTAGAAAATACCCTACTTGTATTCTTCCAAAAGGGTCACAAATGTAATTAAAGAAACGAAAATAGGTCACTTATCATAAAGGAAAAGAAACGGGGGTGGAATATAACAGACCCCATTTGCTACTATTATGCCTAAAATTCTTCTGTTTCTACCAACGTTTCATCGGTCCAGCTAGATTTTGTTTTTCTTTCTTTTATTTTATTCTTTCAATTCACGGTACAAACAGTTTATTATTTAGTAATATACGGCACTACTTCATTGCATTTATTACTAACGCTAAAAAAAATTACTAATTATGCACTTGCTTCTACTTGTTAAAAAATGAATACTATTTTTTTTTTTCATTTTACAATTTTTTATTTAGCCTTTTCTCCATTTTTTCCATTGTACCCAACTCTTTGAGTGGATACAAATTTATTTCGAATAGCCAAAGTTAAAGCAAAGCTGCTCGAAGTTTTGCTAATTCGAGAGCCGCTAAAAGCGAAGTCCATTTACCTTCCCCTTTTGACAAAGCCATTTCTGTTTTAATATACAATTTTTATTTAGTCAACTCGACCCAGTTTTCCCAACTTCCACCAGTTAAAACTTAAAGAAAATAAAAATTTAGTATATATGTAACCTATTTGGGGGAAGCTATTATCTCCTATGAGATATCTAAAGGGTGTCCTTGTAGTAGCTTAGCGGCAATAGGCCTAATTACTTTACTTATATGTCTGTATCTCTCTAATTATTAAATTTAAATTACAAAGTTTTTATAGCTTAACTAGTTCGTAGTTTTCCTCCAATTTCCGACACGCGCCACTTGTAGCGATAAAAGGTTTAATATTTACTTGTGGCGATAGAAATTTCTCCGATAGTGCCACTTATAGCGGTGGAGATTGTGTCAACTAGGCTAGCGCCGCTCTCAATTAGTGAGAGAAAATTGAATATGTAGACATACAATTGTGGCTTCTTCTTTCTTGAGCTATCTGGAGATCCGATTCCTTAGGGAGCGTTTACCTTGGAGACTTGCGAACTAATTACCCATTATGGGACTAGACGCAGACATATAAATGAAATAAACACATATAAAAAGACAATAGATTTATTGAACTTACATGCTTAGTTGTACAGCAACGGGTCACTTCAATGCCAATAATGGTGACCGAGATTATTTGCGGTACTAATCGTTTAAGGTCTGACTTAATATTAAAATTAAAAAACACATTTACCCCACTCCCAAACGCAGTTCTTTCGTCCTGCGCTGTAGGGACTGCCTGCCATTGGACCAAGTGACCCAAGGACGCAAATCTTCGTCCAATAATCTCTTTAAGATTTTTCAGATGATTCAGGAGTTCACACAGTTTTTTGCCATTTAAACTTCCTTAGAAATATCGTGCTTAGCATTTTTTTTTGCTACTAATTATCTTAGCGAAATTCGAACGACTAGCCCCGTTGTCTGATTGAAGCTAGTAATGCAATTTCTCTTTTTGCTGATTATGAATTTAGACTCTTGGAAGCGGTATTTGAACTCAATTAGGGGACGTTTAATTTCTGCCCGAATCATCTTTAGAAGGAAAGAATCTTGTATTTTAAATATATGGTATTCTACTGCTGGTGCATTTTCAACACATTGCTTAAGATTGAAGAATTCCATTTCTCTGTCCTGACATTGATTGTTACGTTGCTGCTCTGAGTCCTAGTCAAATACGTCATGGTTCGGACTATTACAAGGGGCGTACTACAATGTCTGGCTATGCTCTTGGTAGTTGGTTTGCTAGGCTATTTCGTTTTGCACTACCCCTTGTCAGAAAATGTATTGTACCGACTGCAACCCATTTCGATGCCTTAACACTACAGGACTAGGGCTCTGGTAAAAATTTCAACAAGAGTCTTAAGGAAAAGATTAAATCTTCAGCAAGAGCTGTTGGAGAACAATTAAAATCTCAGCAAAATGGGAAGGGATTAAAAAGGGTGCGTGGTAGTCATTCGCTCATCAGTCTCTACCCAGGTGGGAAGCGAAAGATAGCAACAACGAATTTTAAGAAAAAAGAAGAGCTACAAGAAGGAAAAGATTGTTAGATCAGAGAAAGATTTTTTTCTCTTTTAACAGGACCTTTCTCCTCCAAAAAGAATTGCATTCATCAATCACCTCGTCATTGAATCTATTCAATGCTGAAGATGTTGGTGTCAGTGTCAAGTATGGCTAGTATGAACAATTTCATCCTCAATAACCACTGTCGGAATATATACACTTTCAATATTTTCCATTGGATATTATTTCATCGATTTTTCATCCACATTTATTGATTTAAATGTTGTGGTGAAGAAAAAGTCTGACAGTCAAACTTCTATTGTTACCGACGGTCTATCCTAAGAAAACTGTATCCTGCACAACTTGTTCAAACGAATTAATGCATAATTAATGATACATTGGTGAGCACTAGCAATAATTTATCAAACTATGCAAGATAAATACAATCTATATTAATGATTCCAAAGTGATGACTACTACAAGGAGTTGAGAGGACAGGCACTGGGTTATGAATGTAGATGGGATGTAAATAATAATGGTGAGTTAACTGCTGCAGTGACCAAAGAGTATCATTTAGTTGGAAAATTAAATCATGAATTATTTGATATATCTCAATGGTTGCCTCCCACCATTAAGATTGACATAAAGTAACAACTAGCTCCAGCCAGTTTCATTTTGAGAAAAACACTTGCTGCAGCACCTGATGTAAATGTTAATATTAGTTCAATTCTTCATGTTCGAAAACAACAGGTTATGAACTCTGTTTCAATTGCAGTGGAAAAACTGGGACCCAGAGGTCACAATCTCAAACTTCTTGTTCCCCATACAGTCACTGATCAACGTCACATTGCCACTGGATCTCGTAATTATCCTCATTTATAATTGAAGAAATCCCCTCAAAACTCGCCTTGGACTTTGTGAAGAGTGCTAGTCCCGTTAGATCCTGGACCGTATCCCCCACGATTTTAGTTTTTTAGGCTTATCCAGCCTTGTGTGCAAATAAAATTTCCTTGTATACTTTATCATTTGATAAAAAATCTTACAGAGCTCGTATGAATTGACTATACAATCACTAAATTACGATTCAAAACTATTTGAAAATGAAATAACCAATTCAAAGTTTTCAAAAAAGTCAGGGTGTAATTTTTTTGGAATTTTCAGGCACTCAACATATGAGTTTCGATAGAAATGGGAATGCACGTTTAGAGTGCACATTCGCTGACGCTTTGACGGAAAGTATCACGTAAGTATCACTGAGTCAATTTCAAACCTATTGAGAAATCATCCCCGACGGTAGCGTTCTATTAGACTTGTCACCATTAGCAAAAATCAAACAATTGATATATTAAAGTAGGACTCGTTCGTGTTCAAATACAAACTCTATTTAACACCCTTGGATTTCCTTAAAAAAATTCAAAGTGATAACCATACCATTATCATTGTTAATAGCAGTCCGTCGAATATAAGAAATACTGGTCACTGGCTATGCATATTTCAAACTAGGAAAAGTATTGAATTTTTTGATCCACTTGACTTGACATATACATTCTACACACCTCATATCAGCGCCTATATTTAAAGCAAGGGTAAATCTCTTGTTCAAAACCAGATAGAGTACAAGATTTTACGACCAAAAGCTGTGGCTTCCATGTACTATTTTATTTAGTTTTCCAACGTCGTGGATATACCTACAAGGAATTTTTAATAATTTACATGGACGAACCTCGTCTGAATTATTTTATTGTGGAAAATACCCTCTTCTATCTGTATAATATCGATTTTGGTGCTCTAGGAATAAAATATTCTAAAAATAATTGTAAATTTGTTAATTAATAAACATATATATATATATATACAAAAAAATATATTTTTGTTTTATTTAGATTTCTTCTTCTAACTATAGATATTCATCATAATCGTTGGCAATGACTAGTGGTGGTAGATCATATGCATTCACCTTTTATTGGTTATGTTGTGAAAAGTCAGCATCAAATCTACTACAATACAACGTAGTTTCACTCTTATCAAACCTCTTTATGAAGTAAATGATACGTTTTCCATTCATATTGTAAAATTCACGTGTTTCAATTTGTTTATTTGATGTAATATCACAAACAAAATTCTCTAATGAATAGTCACTCTCTGTAATAGCCAAATAAAAATCCGCAACTACCATTTTATTCACAACGATGAAGTAGAAACCATACTCTCTTGTTGTTTTGACAATCGTAACGTGGACCAAATTCTTCTTCCCAAAATAATTTATTTCCGCAACAATACCAGTCTCTGAGGAGTAAACTAAATGTTTGTTGAGGGTTTTTTCTAATCATACCTGGATAAGTATTCTCCCATTGATCACATTTACCTTAGTGACAATTTGAGCATAGGAAAACTCAAACATGAGAATCACAAACTTGTTCAATAATATTTACATTTACTACAATACAACTTAGTTTCACTCTCAAACTCGCCTTGTATTCAATGGGATAAGTGTTTTCCCATTGATCAATTTTATCAAAATCACAGTTTGAGCACAGGAAACCTCTAATATGAGAATCACAAACTTCTTCAAGACATGATTTACAGTCCTTAATAGTAACTGCATATCCCCTTTGACAATCCTAACGTGACGTCTTTCAAAAAGAATTTAAATCCGCAACGATACTAGTCTCTTAGGAGTAAACTAAATGTTTGTTGAGGGTTTTTTCTAATCATACCTGGATAAGTATTCTCCCATTGATCACATTTACCTTAGTGACAGTTTGAGCATAGGAAACCTCTAACATGAGAATCACAAACTTGTTCAATAATATTTACATTTACTACAATACAACTTAGTTTCCCTCTTATCATATCTCTTTGTGAAGTCAATGATACTTTTTCCATTCATATTGTAAAATTCACTTGTTTCAATTTGTTTATTTGAATGTAATGTCACAAGAAAAATCCTCGAATGAAGAATCACTCTCTGTAACAGAAAAACAAAAATCCGTAGGCTTATAATAATAAGTACCATTGTCTTCAAAACGATAATGTAGAAGCCATACTCTCTTGTTGTTTTGACAATCGAAACGTGGACCAAATTCTCCTTCCCAAAAAAATTTAAATTTGCAACGATACCAGTCTCTGTGGAGTAAACTAAATGTTTGTTGAGGATTTTTTCTGATCATACCTGAATAAGTGTTTTCCCATTGATCCCATTTTTCATAATCACAGTTTGAGCATAGGAAACCTCTTACATGGGAATCACAAACTTTTTCAAGATATGAATTACAGTCCTTAATTGTAACTGCATATCCTCGATGCACTTAGCATGGATTGCACAATCTAAACTTTTCATTATATTCATCTGTGACAGTGCAATTCTCACAGGAGGACCAACTTCCCAATGTATACAAACATAGTGGACAGGTCTAGTAATTTTCTCCACTGGTGACTGTTGCACTGCCAAATAGAAACTAACTTGCTATCAAAAACGAATGTTCTTTTCACTTCTAGAAAGAGAAAGAGAGAGTAATCGAGTGGTGTCTCACTTCAAAATCAATTAAAACCCGCTTGGACTTTTTTTTAATTGTCAAATTATTTGCTCTTCTTACGAAACAATCAATCGGATAGACTTTTGAATCATTATGGAATTTTTAGGTAGTGTTCAATAGCAAATCGATAATATAATTTTGATTATTTTCGATTAGTATATCAATAAATTGTGTGAATGCATTCGACCCACAACGCAAAACTTTCATACAATAATTCAACGACGGAGATCCGTTTTTCATGATATTGTCAAGCATTCTTTGAGAGAATTTTTTCTTTTGCACGGATAACTTTTGAAACTGTTCATTTAGATTCAAACATATTTCTTAAGTCACAAGATTCCGCATGATTCGTTTTTCTAAATTCCATCCATTTTTTGTTCTTGACGCTCCTACTATCAATTATAAACTAAACTGACCCATAATTTTTTTTTCTATTTTTGGGAAGGAGGAGTAAAGACAAACTAAAAATATCTAAACAGAAAAAAATCATTATAAAACATTTTTATTGTCAGAAATGTAATAATGAAATAATACATTTTCACTATTTTTTCACAAGATGCCCCAGTCCATTGTCCTCATTGTGCTTCATGATTGCATTCAATCCAAGTTGTAATATGGATATATTCACACTGTTCACTTTAGCTGCAAAGCATAATTGTTCTTCCCACTTAAATTTACTCAAGATATAACATATCTACCAAACATATCATCCCAGTCAAATGTTAGTCGACAACTCTTTGCAATTTTCACTGCTACATGGGGGACTCTCATCTTCATATCATTATTGTCAACTACTTCAAGTCAAAATAGTGTAAAACCACATATTTTTAATAATAGAAGGTTTTCGAACTTAATCAATGTAAGCTAGTCAAATGTCTTTGTGGAACCGTGATATTAACTCCCTATCAAGGTTTTTCTTATATCCACGCTAAAGGCCAAGGAAATCGATGGTGTTTGCGCATTTAAGCCATTGCTCTACTCAAGACTAGATGGTGACATTCAGGAGCACCTGGCCTTGATACAGTCCATTGGCACTCAAAAGTACCTGAACTTCATAGTGCTCGTTTGCCTTCAAAAGTAAATTGGAAAAACGCCAAGAAACGTAAAGGCCCCAAAATATAACCTAGCTATCACTGATATAGTAATTATCTCTACCACGCTTGTTTCACATAAATTAGTTCAACCTCGTTTCTCTTTACTTTCAAGTATGTTTCAAACTGTTCGTGGTAAAGAACTATAAATAAAGAGCGAATCGACTCAATAGTAACCAAAAACCTCAGAAATAACAATAAATACGTCAGAAAATGTAATTCTTATGATGATTCCTAATATATATGGTTCGTTAAATTTAATGTTGCACTTCAAAAGTTAAGATCCTGAGAAAATTTACCCAGTAACTGAAAGTTTGGGGGGTTCACCCCAAAGAAATTAAGCGATCTTAATTAAAATTAAACCATTAGATTCAGTATGTTAGAGAACCCTGCTGTAGAGGTTTCAATTGCTGTGTTTTTCGCCAGAAGAAAGATCACTGATGCCTTTTTTGTTTTATTTTTTATATTATTTTCCCCTTGTATGATCGTTTCGAACTAGTGATTGTAAAAGATCGGAAGAAGGTACTTCATTGAACATTAAGAGTTCCAGTACTCAGTTTAAGTGAAAAAAAGATTGGAAGCCACCAAGCCCCCCTCACACGCAATTTTTTCCCCAAGGACCCTTGATAAAAATTTTGACATGCTAGTTTAATTCAGCATAGTTTAAAGGTCCAGTAACTATGCTTTTTGAGACGACATATCTCCCTCGTCTTTCTGGTAAGAAGGGCTGTAAGTTACACAATTTGCCAAGAATTTACATTTAGTATTTGCTATTGGGAAATGCACGGAAATTGTTTTTGGGGTATATTTTAAGCGTGTTATTTTCCACGGGAAGAGGTTACAGCAAGGAGAAAAGTTTCAATGTGAAATGTTCCAGGGAAAATTTTACGCAGGGGGGGGGGGGATTACCTAGCATGATTTGAAAAACCGTCAGAATTTAAACGAAAGAAACAAGTTTTTTTCAACTGAAAGTAAGGAGAAGCTTTAAAACTTAAATGAATGGAATTTATTCCGTATGTAAGGGGGCTGCCGCTTCATCAGCCCTTGCTCCTTACTTTAAATTTTGACTTTTTGTCACTATTCTTTAAGAAAAACTGTTCAAACATAAGGCCTGTTGAATTTTAATTTGAAGTATTTTTAAAGAGCCTTAAGGCTTTAGCGTAAAGAGCGACGGTTGAGAAACGGGCAGTTGCCCTTTCATACACTGGAGGCGGCTCCTTACTTTCAGTTGGAAAAATCTGTTTTTTATTTTATTTAAATTAAATACCTGATACTAATGCTTCCAAAAGCTTAAATGTTCGTTTTTATTTCGTTACTGTGAATAGACCGAATAAAGCGTACATTACAGAAAAATTGCGTTTACTCAGCTAAGTATTTTATGCATAATACGGTATTATCATAAGTGTTCAATTCGATAAATTTATAAGCCCGGTCGCTCCAAAACAATTTACAATTTTTTTGCATTACGAGGCAAATATTTTGCCAAATTTTCTATGAGAAGGAGCAAACTAGAAAAGCATGGACAATAATACTTTATAATGCCTGTATTGGACAGTTGAGATAAAAACTAAAAAATATTATCCAAC
Organism: Artemia sp. Qi Xiang Cuo; assembly: GCF_049724085.1. NCBI lineage: Eukaryota > Metazoa > Arthropoda > Branchiopoda > Anostraca > Artemiidae > Artemia > Artemia sp. Qi Xiang Cuo. The sequence goes on along the minus strand of NC_142797.1, from coordinate 77,673,582 downwards.
TAATCTTTTCCTTATAAAGGTGCCTTATTAAGAACTATGGCTAAAAATAAAAAACCTTGGCATAAGCCTTATAGTTTTTAAATGAGACAGCTGAAGATGTGGCATTTGAAGATTATGTAATTTATTTCTTAGGTTTGGAAAGAACTAAAGAAAAATAAATAAAACTGGTAAATGAAAAAAAGTGTAAACGAATAAAGTGGTAAAATGAATACTCAGGTTACAGCAGACAGGAATTTGACAGTCAAAAGTCATCTGGACATTTGCAACACATTGGTGCTTAGATGCGGCAAACTGCAGGTGCCCAAAGACAATACTGTCCCATTTGTGAGCCTTTAAGAAAATTTTAGATTGCCATAAAGAATGGCAATGCAGTGTAGCTGGGGTTAAAGCAGGCTAAATTTGGCATGGGTTATATTTTGTAGGGTTGGAACTTAAGTGGCTTGAATTTTGCCGGTTGAATATATATGGTTTGGGTTTTGTTGCCGCCCTATCGTTTTTGCCATATTTGTCCTGAAGCCTTTAAATATCAGGCACATCAAGACTATTCTCTGTCGCTGTAATATCATGATACCCAATGTATGTATAATTGTTTTCTGATTTAATGATTTAATGACGCACCCGTTCTTGCGACAGCTGTAGTGCTGTTTGCTTTCAAAGGCAGCCCACCAGCGTTGCTTCAGTAAAGAGCTATATGTCTCCCAAGGATTAATGTTTCCCGGTCAATTCATCAGGGGAAGGAAGATCGTAGAAATATGAAAGGGGATTCATTTGATCAGAAAACTAAAAGTTACAGTGCTCTTCATAAGAGACAAAAGTGATTAGATGGCAACCTACATCCCTCTTGAGCTTTTCTTTTCAACATCACACGACCACAAATTGCTAAGAATTATAAAATTTAATTTTGGGTTTCCATTGCTCCGTAGCCGCAGCAGAAATGACTTTACATCAGAGGCAATGCTCCAGCGTTGCCTACATTGAAGAACAATAAGGCTTCAATTGTTCCCGAATTATTATTTCTTCCCCAAGGCCACTTCTTATAGAAGAAATGGCAAATAAACTTCGGAAGCGGGTCATTCGATGGGAAATCGAAATTTCTACTGCCCTATGCAAGTGTCAAAAGTTATCGGAGGGCAACCAGCCCACTCCTATGCTTCCCACCCTCACCCCACCCCCAAAAAGACATAGGATCAAATATGGAGAAAAATTTTGATCAAAATAGTATAAAGATCAATTAACTATGTACCCTGGGTTGACACAACCCCCATGGCCCCTGAGGCAAGGGCTATAAGTTATACAAGTTGCCATTCTTAGCAAGTTTTTTTAATGGGAAAAGGGGAGATGTTACATATTGGGTCTCCGAAAAGGCTTATGACATTAACGTGGAACTTCCGAAAACAATCGAAACCAACTTTGTGCATGGTGGTTATGAAAAGAGAATATCAGTAATATCTGAAAGATATTACTTAATCTTTGGCTATTAGAAAAATCCTATCTCTTACTGACTTCAGGCCATTCGAGAACCTCAAATCCAGTTCTACCTCCCGTTACCTCGTTTTTCTTATCAATTTAATTGGAAAAATTCTCTAAAAGCCTCATTGCTGGCTAAATTTAATTTCCGTTTACATTCAAAAAGCTCTTGACCTTGTTAACCACAATATATTAGTTGATAAAATTGTCACTGAATTCAATATTGATTCTTTCCTCATGAAATTGGTTGCTACCTTCTTATTAAGTAGATCACAGATAGTAAAAGTAGCATAATCATTATTCCAATCCTCCCTGTCTACAATTAAGTGCCCCAATGTACTCTCCTAGGTCCCCTTCTTTTTTCAGTTATGATAAATAGCCTTGCGAAGGACTTTCCTGACAGAAAGAAATCTGTGGATAACCTAACTTAATTTAATAAGAAGCTCTGTGAAGATTATCAGTAATCATCAATCATGTTTGGGACTTGGCCATGAGACTAAACCGATGATGATGCCAATGTGTTTCCTTAATATTTTATCCCATTTTCTTAACCCAATCCTGAAAAAAATTTTGTGTCCTCCTTCAAATTACATGGCGCAATGATTATTTCTAATTGAAAATGGGGTACACATGTTAAAAGTATTATCTACAGAGCTGATACGTCCATTTCCCTCCTTAAGCTCCTAATTAATTTACCATCCTCCCTTATCATTCTTCAAGTATTTATACTGCCCTTGACCACCCACATCTTGAATATGCTTGTCGAGTTTGACACCCTAGCATCTCCCTTGAAGAATCGTAAAAAATTGAATCCATCCAAACAAGAGCTATGCAAAAAATTATAAAATACAATCCTTTAATACTCTCTCCTTCTTAAAAAAAAGGTTGCAAACACTTGAGCACTGGAGAGTTAAATTATGCCTCCGTTTTGCAGAAAAATACAATAGCCAACCCTCGCACGGAAAACGTATTCCCCAAAAGACACTCCCCACCCAGATTGTCCTACCTCGGCTGCTTCTAAGACCGCTCCTATCGTGCCCCCCATTCGTTGTTTTACCTCCAGATACGAAAAAGTTTTTTTCTACTTCATTGCAGATAAAAAAAAAAATATATACCCCAGTTCTCCTCTTTATTGTTTGGTACTGGTGCTTCCCAAGTTTTATGCTCGTCGCTTGTTTTATTCTATCCCCCTTTTTATATATTCCCTTATAAACTTTTTAAAATGTATATATTATTGTATTTTTTTTAGTTTTATCAGTTTTTATTTTCTTAACTTCATATGACACTACATTTTAATTACTTTGACTATGGAATTATTTTTCACTTTGTTATTGTTGTTTTGGTATTGTTTGCGGGCTTTTTAGTATTCGTGTTTTTTTCAAATTTTGTTTTTGTTTTTTATGACTCTGAACTTAGAATTTGGCTCCTCAGCTGTATCCCCTCAATCTATTCCGTGACACAAATAGCAGGATTCCCGTAACACACATAGGAAGGATTCCCGTGACACACCCCTGAATTCCTGCGTCGCCCTGGATTTTCGTGACAGCCCTGTTTCTTCTGGCCAACAGGTGTTACATCATAGGCGATGTTTACCTAAGTAATTGGGAATGTTTAATTTCGGTTTTTATTTTTCAAAAAACCTAAGGATAGAGAGAAAACCTTTAAAATCCTAAGAATATAGGGGAAAACCTTCAGGGGGTCCTTTACCCTAGGACTTTCCTTTAAAAAAAACTTGTGAGGATTTGTTTACTCCAGGAATTGCCTTTAAAAACCTACATTACCCCAGGAGTTTCCTTAAAAAACCTAATGGTATCATTTAAAAACCCTGTGAAGGCTTTTTTACCCTAAGATTTTCTTTTAAAAACCCTGTGAGGATTTGTTTACCACAGGAATCTCCTTTAAAAACCCACATTGCCCACGAAATTTCCTTAGGAAACCTAATAGATTTATTTAAAAACCCTGTAAAAGCTTCGTTACCCTAACATTTCCCTTTAAAACCTACATTACCCCAGGTATTTCCTTACAAACCCTAATAGTTTCTTTTAAAAACCTTCTTTATTCTAAGATTCCCCTTAAGAACCTTGTGAGGATTTGTTTATCTCAGGAATTCCCTTGAAAAACCTACATTACCCCCAGGAATTTCCTGAAAAAACTTAATAATTTCATTTAAAAACCCTGTGAAGGCTTCTTTACTCTACAATTGCCTTTTAAAAGCCTTCTTTTCACTTTAAAAACCTTCAGGGAGCCCCTCCCCGAAATAAGTGGATAGTCCCAATATTTTTGTGCTTTATAGCCGATCATTTTAAGCGAACAAAATTTTTCGCCATTTTCAAGTCAGTGAGCATTGATTTATATCGAAGAATGAACTCCCCGTCAAGTCTTGGAAAAATATCTGCCCCTGTTCTAACTGGAAACCATACCTTTCCATTGTCTCCGGGGTACTATAAAGGCAGGGGGCTAGAACTGAAATTTCATCCGTATTACATAAGTTTTAAACACAACAGACCTTTGTAAGAAAATGAATATTTCGCAAGGATATCAACAGGTAAGTCACTTTCTATATTATACAAACCCCCATAAAAAATTCTATTACAGTTAGAACAATTTCTCAGAAAATAATATGCTTTTACCCATCTCCAATTTCAATGTAGTTTACTGCTAATCGAAGCACTCAAGCAAGCTGGTTAACTGCATAAGCTTTTTTCTATACCCCTCCCCCTTCCCCGTCATTAGCATTAACATGCTAGAACCTTAGCTAGTATAATTCTCTATATGAAATTAGCAAGTAAAACCCCGCCTCCTTCCGCCATCGCCGATAAGTTGATCTAGTATACCGCATTAGGATATATGCATTTTTCCCCGTCTGGAATTTCAATATACTTTTCTGCTTATTGAATCTTATTTCTGACAGATGAATAAAAAAGACATGATCTGAGTTAAACTGAAAACGGAGTAATCCCCCCATTTTTTCTCCCAAACAGCTGCTCTTTGTATGAAGGGGATTCTTCCCAGACGGCAAATTTTAATGCTCTCGTATTACAAGCGAATTGCAAATTAGGGTGTTATGGTTAAAAAAATTGAATTCTAACGCCTACATAAATGTAACATATTCAAGTATTAACCGAAAAGAGCGGATTATTAAGCATCCTTCTTTGATTATAATTATTTGAGGTCGAATCATCAAGGGTCAGAATATTAGTGAACGTCTAGCTTTTACCTCTAAAATAACACATTTTACATATTCCTAATAAAAGTTGCTTCTTATAAACAGAGTACCCTAACTCTTCAAAAAATTCTAGTTTAGGTAGTTTTTGCTATGCTGGAAACGGCTTAGGTTGGGGAAATGAGATGCGTCTAGAGACTTGCAGTGATAAGATATTTTGAAGCCATTTTTTTTTTATCATGCACTGCCTATTAAAATCGAATGTATTCTCTTTTTCAGAGTTTGCTTCTATTACATTTAAATGCTTTTGTATAAGAGAATTGTAGCTCAAGTGTAAAGAACAGATCGTTTCCTATTTACTTTTGCTTATTAATGAGAGAATAAAAGCACAATTTAAATGCAGATTTTTTCGAAAATAAGATGTATTTCTTTGTAAAAAAAACTAAAATTAAGTTTCTTTTTAAGGAGTACACCTAACTGCTCCCACCCGCAAAAAGAGCAAGGGCGCACGAAAAGACCCCTGTGCAAGCCGCAAGGCCATCAATCACAAAATATGCTGGCCCTTCCAGAGCCACCCTTGATAGTGTGAATGCAGACCCATCAGTGCCCCTCATGCAAGAACCCGCCAGGGCTTCAAGACCTGCACCATATAATAGTCAAGCTCCCGGACCTTCTACGCTCAACCGACAAACTCATGATGCTACTCATTCGGCCCCCAGTCAAGCTGCCAGGCCTTCTATGCTCCACCGATGAACCTATGATGTTATTCCTTTGACCCCAACTCAAGCTGCAGGGCCTTCCGCGCAGCGCGAGGATGTCGATCTAAATGTAAGTGTAAGTTATTCTTTCGTAAAGCTTATTTATTAGGGTTATAAATACTAATTTTTATTCTTTTTAGTTTACTATTAGAGGGGGCTTCACTATGAGGGAAGACCCCCTCCTAAGAGAGAAATAAGGTATTCATTTCGCCAGACATTAAAAACTTTCTTTCAATAGCTAGGCTATTGCCATATATAAAAGTAACGCATTCTGTTCAAGCTTTGGGGGGCTTTTCGCTATGATTTAACGCTAAAAACGAAATTTTTTTGTGAAATGAACTTCTCCGGCTATTAGAATATTAATGATATTACCCATCCTTAAAAATTATTCTATTCTTTTCTGGTTAATAAAGAATTTGAAGGTCTTATTCGTTAGTTCTGAAGGTTTGAGGAGCCACTGCTCCTTGGATCAATAACGCATTCTTTTAAGGCTTTGAAGGGCTTTTCGCTAATATTTAACATTAAAAACTAAATTTTATGTGAGATAAACTTTCATCGACTATTAGAATATTGATGATATTACCCATGTTTAAAAAGTAACACCTTCTTTCCTGGCTAATAAAGCATCTCAGAGCATCTCAGTTTGGGCACCTCAAATGAAATAGATAAAAGTAATGTTTTAATATTGCCTCTATGAAGGAGATTTGAGAGTGATTCCTAATAATGGAGGGAATATAGCAGGGGGACCCCCAGGGGGAAATAGGACATTTTTTTCAGGAAATAACTGGGACCTTATGTTTCATTTTTTTTTAGAAGCGTTTAATATTCCTTTTCAACATAATAATGGGCCCTAGGCCCATTAGTTCTGAAGCGATGGGTTAAAGGTCCCCCACTGCTCCTCAGATTAATAGTTTTGTCACAATGTTAATAGTTTTGAGGGACCCCACTCCTAACAGAGAAAGGTAACTAAACAATACAACTTTGTCAGTTGCCAATACAATCTAAAACTTTCACTGAAATTTAAACGCTAGATAATATAAATTCTTGATTTGCAAACACAGTCCATAACGTCCATGGAATTTCCTCAAAATTTAAACACTAAATAGATATAACTTTTTCAAAGCGCAATAACACCCCCTGGCCCGTTAGTTCTCAAGGGGGGGGGGGAGGGGTTAAGGTAATTGCTCATATACGGTCATTAGGAACAAGTGAGGTCCGTCAGGCTCACTCTTAACTATTTTATTCTGTTTTCATAGGATGAAATGTTCCAATGATATAATCAGCTCTTATTATTTTCAATATTCACATACCCACATTAGCACCTACAACAGGTGTGTACATCGAGAGTATGTTATCGCCACCACCCTGATTATGTGAAAGTCTATGCACACCCCCTGACAATACTGAACGTAAGGGAGATTATAGCATGTGGGTGAGCCCTTTTCGTGTAGAGTCCCCAATCATTGACTTTATCACTTTTGTGAGGGTTTTCGGCCTTGATACCGAATTTCTTGACAGTCTATTGAATCAAGTACCAGGAAGCAAGGTGGAGAGGGTGCTACAGTCTTCCAGCCGTCACAGTGAAATGGGGCAACCAGAACAAAGTGGTGTCGTCTCAACCCCTGTTTTACCCGATCCTTTCTTAGCTAACATACCTCTGCAAAATGTTTTTGTTTTTAGAGCTGATTTTGGGGACCCCTTCAATACTCTTACAAGTTGTAGTATCCATACGGATCAAATGAACATAGCAAACTCGTATGTCAGCAATATTCGGGCACTTCTTGAAAAACAAATTCGAGAGGTGGGAGGGCGGGGCAGCTTAAAAGCATCCATCGCACTTAAAATATTGTTTTAAATGAAAATAAGGGTGATTAGTCCTCGCATTACCTGCAAACGGAAACGCGGACACTTCATCTGGACTTCCGGGATTTTGAGGGTGGTTTTTCAGATTGGGTGGGTGATATTTTAATAGGGTGGAAAGTCATAGTGAGAAAGGGAGTCGGTCGGTTGTTTTATTTATAGAAAATCTAGGGGTAAATGTAACAAAGTTTAAAAAAGAATTTATTCTTAAGGGATGGGAGGAATGAGTTTGAAAAACATAATGCGGATTTGAAGGGTTGTAGAGGTGGAGAACGCTTTTGTTTCGACATGGGTTTAGAGTACTTAAACTATTAACTCCTTCTCGTGGGCCATCAAGGTGTTAGTAAGACACATATGGAAGGCTTGTCAGTTAATGCTGGTGGGGATAGGAAAGAGTCTCCTAAAGTTGATTTCAGTGGTTTAAAAGGCCATTACACAGTAACGCTTAAGGGGATTGACACTTTTGAGAGGGACAATAAGCATTTAAAGATTGAGTTTTCAGTTTTAAAATACCATACAGAGTTTGAAAAGGGTAAACTTAAAGATAAGAAGGGTGTAATAAATTCAGTAAGGGCTCCGTCCCTTGAGTCAGTGAAGCACTGGATGTGGCTCTTTACGAACCTGCCAAAGACTATGAATAAATTAGATATTTCTTTTCAGTAACAAATATTAGGCGGATTTTAGGTGAGGATAAGGGAAACAAAGGGGGTAACTGCTACTACTGTCCAGTGTGTTATTCTAGATTTTGTACTGAATTAAAACTAAAACACCCCTTGAGAAACTGCAAGCGTTATGAATACCAATCCATGGAGGTGCTTGGGCGATAATGCCACCTTGTGTTTCAAAAACTTTCAAAATTTTTTCTTGAAGAGGGACAAGGTAGAACTGAACATCAAGGCTAAACTCATGGATGCGAGTGATCCATCAAATTTGAATCGTGTCAAAGAATACGTGGCCATCGCGGTCATTTTTGCCCACGGGGAAAGAGACTCGAGTAATACCATGTAATTTGTATAGGTATATGAGAGATTGGGTGGGGAAGATCGTGTAGGTTCAGCTATGGTTGCACTTATTTAAAAATACTAATAAGTCAATTTAACGGCTGCACTGTATAAAACATCTAATGACTCTATTACCAGAGGACGAGTTGGCAATTATAAATAAATGTATGTGCTGAGTTTGTAAGAAAAAATTTGTTGAGAGTAATGGGGATTCAAAAGTCCGCAATCATGGTTATTTGATCAATCCTATTCTATCGGGAGGGAGTAATTTATTTATTTTTTTTTTTGGGGGGGGGGGGCATTAATCATGTAATGTAAATGTTAGGCACCAATACTTTCTACTAGTTTACATGCACAATTCCACCTACGATATTACCAGCCATGCCGCGTCTGCAGGAATGTGAAGTTGTAGATGGCGCACGGGTAGATGGCTCTTTTTCTTATAACACCATAGCCAAATCATCTTAAAAGCTGCTTCTCTTAGAATTCAAATGCTCCACAGTTGATAATGGTAATTTTTACTTGAATGAAATCCGTTTTTAGATTCCTATAATTTTTTCCCCAAATCTCTTAGTCAACTCATTCAAGTACAAAAAGCGACGATTTTGATAGTTCCCCTCCTTAAACAGCTCTTTCCAGATGATGAAATGTAATATTTATTAACGTGTAAGGGCATATACCCCAATGAATACTATGACTCTATCTCGCGGCTACGTGAGGAAAAATTACCACCAATGGAAGCGTTTCATGATTCACTTCACGATCGTCAATACGACACTGCCGATGATGAATTTACTAAAAAAGTTTGGGCTAAGGGAGGGTTTAAACGTTAGTGGGGCGATTGTAAAATATACCTGGCAAGTGGAGTATTGATATTTTTGGATATTGTCTGTAAGAAAACGGATAACATTTTCGAGGACTTTGGGTTATATTTGGGTTATTATTTTCCAATTTCTTATCTGGTAATGGATTTAACTCTTAAAATCAGTTATGCAAAAATAGAACTGATTACCGACGTGGATCAGCACTTGTTTGTAGAGAGATCCATGTGGGAGGGTTTGTTTTTCACGGGGATCGTATCCTTGAAAGGAACCCGACTCGACAATGCGCCGATTAAAAGTCGAATGTGGTTTTCTTGGATATGAACTCCCTTTATCCGTCGGCAATGTCTCACTTCTCTTTGACATGTTGGAATTACAAATGGTTAGATGATCTTTCTGCTCTAAGTTTCCCCAACATTAACACTTTTGAAGAGAATGGACCACATGGATGGTTTTTCGAAATTGATTGTGAAATACAAGTGGAACCTCATGACTCAGTACAGGACTTTGCTTTCCCGTGCATAAACAGACCGGTGATTAGGGATTATTTGAGTCCCTATAATTTATCTTTGGTAGAGGATGGGGGTATACACTGAAAACTGCAAATAAAAGGTTATTGCCGACCTTTATCCGGCACAGAAAATTGTTGTACACGTTGTTTTGCGGTGGATGCTGGCAAAACGGTTTCAATGTCACCAAGTATCATAAAGCCCTCCAATTTGACCAAAACCTTACATGAAGACGTTTGTTGACATTTTTTAAAAAACAAAGGTCGAAAAAGATATCTTTAAACTTATTTTAAATTTGGCATTTGGTAATATATGCGAGAGTGTGCGCAATAGGGGTTGTTGTGACGTTGACCGTTGTTGCCCTCCAATCACTTTTGACTAATAAAAAGGGCATTGGCCCTTTAAATATTCAATCGAATGAGCCTTTTTCGAAGTTTAGGGGTCGTTGACCGACCCAAAAGAATGTGCCCGAATCATTGCAGATTGAATTTCACATCGTTCACGATCATAGACTCCAATTTGGTCCTTTTACATAGAAAAAAAATTAAGTGTAAAGTTAAACAAAAACATTGCTGCTGACAGTACCATTTTAGAAATATCAAAGAAATTCATGTTGGAAATTTATCACATTGTGGGTAAGTTCCAATGGCCGGGGGAGGGAGAAGTTCAAGTGTGCTCTGCAGATACTGATTCACTCAGGCTTAGAGTTAAAACAAATAATCTGTTGGATGATTTGGAAAATGGTAAGCACATTAGCTCTTGAATTGAGTATACCAGTTGCGACGAGTCCATTTACCTGGACCTAGTGAAGCGCCAGGCCACGAGTCATTTTTTAATGGTAAATCCGAGACGGGGAGCGACTTGATATCCAAAGGTGTGGTTCCAACTCCAAAGGTGTACTGTGTAGAGAAACACGATGAGAATACCAAACAAGTCTGCAAGGGGTTGACTTCACACTATGTAAAACAGAATTTCAATATGAGTGTTTGTAGGAACTGTGTAGAGCATAGTTTAGTTCCAAGAGCAAAGATCATGGCGATTCGCTCTTTAAAATACAAAAATCATACAATTCGAGTCGAAAAAAATTCCATGTCAGCTATAACAGACAAAGTCTATTTACGTGCGGACGGCGTGAGGGGGCTACCACACAGTCCCTATTGTATTTCAGATCGAGACTGTGTGTAGATTACAGACAGCGTCTTGGTCTAGACAAAGCTCAATATTTAGCGGAAGGAGGGGGGGGGGTGTTTATCTATCAATGTCTACCCCTGGCAGTCTTCAGCTCAGCTATGAGATTTTCTAATCCTTTGTATTTTATATGTAGTGTTTTCTACTCGTGTTTTTCTAGTCATGTTGTTTTTATTTATTTATATTTTTTGCGCAAAGCGGAATAGGTTTAAAAGGTCTTCATATTATAATATTTTATATTTTTTACCCTGCCGCAACCCGGACCAGACCCGCAGCGAGCACCGCAATTTTCCGCTCAGCCTTTGGCCGCCATAGCGGTCACGCCCACCCTTCAGGGGTGGTCCTTTTTCTCAGTGTTATTTTAATTGTATGTATATATATATTTTTTTAATGTCTGTAAATATTTTAATGTTTTGTTTTAACTTTGTAGAAACCATGTTCTACAAATATTAAAGAAACCATGTATTTTGAGTATTTATTCAACTGATTTAGGTTAGGTTCGGTTAGTTTTATTTTGACATTGGATGAGTATGTATCAAATTAAAACACCATTCACATCGTTTATTTCCGGACCATCAATGTCTGTCAAAACAACCCTCTTAACGGAAATAATGCAAAATTGTCTTGTAATGTTTTTTTAGAAAATCCGAAAAATATCTATTATTGCTATAGTGTAGGGCATGAGTCCTAAGACAAAATAAAAAGTATTTCACCAGATCTGAAATTCATGCGAGGTATTGACTTGTTTAATATTATTTCGCCAAACTCGTGGTCAATTATTTTTTTGGCTGAATCTATTGAAAAATGGTCGCATGATTGAAGAATTGATGCTACAATTATTGTCAGTCCAGTCTCATAATGAAAAAATTTCCGTAACTGTTGTTCTCCTTAATCTCTTTCATCCGAGCAAATGTATGAGAACACTTGCTTTGAATTGTACTTACTGTATCATGTATAGGGCTTTCCACTGTTCTTATAACTTTAAACAATTCTGCAAAGGGTTTAATCTCTTATAATTTTAAACAAGCAAATATATTCAATCAAACCGAAATTTTTACTCTCGGCGTACAATAACTCTACTAATAAATCTTATAGATATATGTTATGGGATCTTAATCAAAACAGACCCGAAGAATTACGTTTAGTCACAGATATTTATGATAATGAAATTACTGTATATCTACCCGTGAATAGTAAAAGGGGCCATTATTCCCCATCATGACGCTGATACATGAAAAGAGAAATTTTTTCCGTCCAAAGTAATTCAAAACTACGGCCTAGGAAAGCTATACTCAAACATGGTATTGACAATGAGTTCGTTAATCTCTTACATGAGCTTTGTTTATATTTAACTGAGGGCAATAGTCAACTGTTGGAAGGTGTTAGGCAACAGGCAAAGCAACAATATTCACTTGTGCGTACTCTGTCTTGCAAAAAGAAAGGAAAGATTTTAAAGGAAAGTGGCTTGTATAAGCAAGTGGTAGTTGCTTTTCATTGTTACTGCCGATAATCGCGAGAATTGTAAACACTATTCTCTAGAAATAACTAAACCCTATAGATTGACACCAATTGAACTCCCAATTTCACTTAAAAAGCACTTTGAAGATAATCTCCAAAAATATATTAACGATGAAAAAACTGCTGATGATGATGAAAAATTAATGTTGCTTCGAAATGCCCTTTGACGTATCGAAAAACATAAATCTTAGCCCGAAAGACCTTTTAAAGTAAATTTCATTGATCAACCTCCAACTTCTGAAAGTATTGAAACTTTGAAAACGTCAAAACAAGAAGAAGATTTATCTAAAGGTTTAACAAGTGTTGTAGACGTAATGCTTCAATCGTACCATGAGCAAAGTAAAATATTCTTGACATATCTCGCTGAACATGAACAAATTGACGAGAAAAAGAATGAAGACATAATCCAGTGCCCTACAATTTAATTGATTTGGTATCAGATTTGATTGCAAATCATAAAATACTTGAATCCTTTGATAGCCATTTGTTTACATTTTAGAGTCGTCAAATTTTCCAAATAGTTTTATTGGTAATTGACATGTTTTAAAACGACTAAAGGAATTTGGAGAAATATCACAAGATATATCAAAAGATAGCACGCCAAGTGGGCATGATGACTTAAAGGGTATTAAACGAAAGCGTCTTTCCACTGCATTTAGTATGCAAAAGGGTAGTGCAAAACCCTTTGATTTTTCTGACGAGGGTTTGGTGAGAAATTTTCACTCTGATGATTACCCCTTTGCTAATATCCGCTTTGAGGAATTCAACAATACGAATTCAACAACACTTCGTAATTCGAGCTCTGTCAGTTAACATTAAGAAGTGAATTGGATGATCCTACAGCAATATCAAAAGGTTTGGCTGTGATAACATGTCATTTTCGATTCATTTAGTGAGATGGCTAATACAAAAATACTTTTTTTTATTCTGATTTTTATTGCTATGTTGCTACTCCCTGACCACGACAATTGGATCATGGAATGGACTATTACAGGGTTTGTTCGTCAATGTCCGGTTATGGTCTTGGCAATTAGTTTGCTAAGTTGTTTCGCTCTTTGGACCCCTGACTAAAAAATATATTGCACCGGTTGCCGCGGATTTTGCTTCCTCTCAGGTCCAGCGCGCAATCCCTCGGCGAGCGATTGAAATCATGTTAAAGCTGAAAAGAATAATAAGGGCAAGAAACTTCTCATCACTCATCAGGCTCACCTCAGACCGAAAGCGTAAAGCTTCAAGAAGGAAAGTAGAAATTATGAGATCGGAAAAGGACATACCTTCCTAGAACTAGCATATCTACCACATAAAGAAGCGCATCCGTCAGTCAATTCATCTCTAAACTTTGTCGGTGTAGAAAATGTTGAAGTGAGTGTAAGACATGGTTATTATGAACAATTTTATAAGCAACAACCGCTTTCTGAAAACATACATTTTCAAATTTATTCAAGTGAAGATTATTTAATAGACTTACATTTATAGATTTGGGTGTCACTGTCAAAATAATTTAAAAATGAAAAGCCAAGTGCAGCCGAGGGTCTATCCTTTGAAAATTGTGTACTGCACGATTTATTTAGACAAATCTATATCTACATAAATGGAACATTGGTGAGCACAAGCAACAATATTTAAAACTGCACGAGTTATATACAATTTTGTGAGGAAAGGCATTAGGCTTTGAACATAAAAAGGACGCCGATTCTAGCAATATACTTAGAGATGTGACAACTAAAGATTCACACTTGGTTGGGAAAACAAATGATGAGATATTTAATATACCTCAATGGTTGCCTCCCCATATAAAGGTTGATGTAAAGTTACAACTTTCACCGTCCAATTTTATTTTGCTAAAAGTAGTTCGCGCTGCACCTTATGTGACAGTCTCTGTCACCTTGGCAATAATTCATGTACGAAAACAACAAGTTGTGAGTTTTGTTGTTTCGAGAATTGAAAAATTAAGAGCTATTGAAAATAATATCAAATTGCTCGTTTCTCATACAAGCACGAATGAACCACATATTGCTACAAGTACACTTACCTTATCAATGGTGAAATACCTTCAAAACTTTCTTTGGCTTTTGTAAAAAGTGCTAGTGCTGTTGGATTATGGACGAATTCTCCGCATAAATTTGAAATGTTTTTTCCTTCATCTCTTGTATGTAAAGTAAATGGAATAATACTCTACAATTTATCTTTTTATAAATCATACAGAACCTTATATGAATTGTGTGAGTGCGGTAATTACCGAGGTATTAGTCTGGTCTCTGTAGTTAGCAAATTACTTAGTAATAAGATACTTTTTAGACTGAGAGTTGGTGTAGACAAAGTTTTAAGAGAAGAACAGTGCGGTTTTAGAAAAGGCAGAGGATGTGTCGACCAAATTTTCACTTTTAGGTTAATAATTGAGAAGTGTCTGAGTTGTCAAACACCTTTGGTCCTCAGTTTTATAAATTATAAGCAAGCGTTCGATTCTGTTGATAGAAGAGCTTTAGTAAAGGTTTTATCCGTATATGGTATACCAGACAAATACATTAAAGTGATTAGTGCTATATACGAGAATAACACTGCTGCAGTTAAGTTAGGAAATGAGGTTAGCAGCCGGTTTTGTATTAAATCAGGAGTTAATCAGGGTTGTGTTCAATCCTCCTTTGCGTGGACAATTTTGATAGACTTTGTCTTAAGGAGCACAGGAAAGGCAACAGGAGACTACGGATTCAAATGGGGAGGTAAAACTCTCCTGGACTTAGATTATGCTGATGGTTTAAGGACTCTAGATGAAAGTGTAATTAAAGTAAATGAGCTTTTAGAGGTTTTGCAAGCTCAGGGTACTAGAATAGGTTTAAAAGTAATGTTATGAATAACTATGTCTCTAAGGCTAGGAATATGTGAAGATGAAAGTGTTACGTTCGGTAACGAAAAGATTGATCAGGTAGGCAGCTTCACTTACCTTGGTAGTATTATTAAAAAGAACGGTGGAAGCAGTCAAGATGTTAAAAATAGAATAGGGAAGGCTCGGTTTTTTTTTCACATTTAAAAGAAGTTTGGAAGAATAGGAAGATAAGTCAGCAAACCAAGATTAGATATTGGAAGCTACGGTAATGGCAATGGTCAAATATAGCTTTAAAGTATGGGAGCTCCGAAAAGCGGATGAAGATTTGCTAGATTTTTTCCAGAGAAATTGCCCATGG
Organism: Artemia sp. Qi Xiang Cuo; assembly: GCF_049724085.1. Taxonomy (NCBI): domain Eukaryota; kingdom Metazoa; phylum Arthropoda; class Branchiopoda; order Anostraca; family Artemiidae; genus Artemia; species Artemia sp. Qi Xiang Cuo. The sequence goes on along the minus strand of NC_142797.1, from coordinate 77,658,115 downwards.
ATTTTTCTAGGTAACCGGCTGACTAACCGTATTTCAAACAGTAGGCTTTACGAAAAACGTTGTTCAATTCCGCTTTCTAGGGCTATACTGAAAGAAACGTTGAAATTGCTAGGGTACGTTCTGCGAATGAAGACTGACAGATTGACGAAGATTTTCCTTTTTCACCAACCGTCTAGGGCGAAACAGAAAGCAGGCCATCCTCGTCTGGGGTGGGAGGATGTCATAAAGAAAGATTTAAAGAAAATAGGAACTTCCTGGGAAGGTGTAAAGAAGGAGGCTCGGAATTGAAAGGGACTGAGGAGCAACCTGCGTAGCTTTGTTGGCCTCAGACGGCTTGGTGCTGCGGTGAGTTGTTAGTAGTAGTAGTAGTAGTGATTTTACTCGAAGGAAGTTCTTCAAAGACACAAAAAGAGCTACATTAAACCAAATATGAGCCGAAATAAAGTCAAATAAATTTCCAAGCGCAAAACTACCATCAATTTTTATCAATTAATAAATGAAACCCAAAGCGAACAGATATTACAATGAATAACCGCAAACTCAAAACGAGCAGAAATCAGAGAATAGTGAGTAGGGATTCCCTTAGCACATATTTGCACTTTTCTGAGAGCAAGAAACCTTTCAAATGTTTTCTCTTTCTTAGCTTTAGCAAATACGAAGCTATTAAGTTTTTCAGCAATGAATATTATTTTCTGTGATCTTTGTTATGATAGTGTCTCTTTTTAAATATTATGAGAAATAGAAACATTCAGCTCGAAATAAGGATTGATTTTATTTTACATCGATTATTAGTTGGTATCCTGTAAAGCTATTGCATTAATAGAAGAAGAACACGTTTATAGTTGAGCATATTCTATTCATCTATAGCAAGTGTGTCTTCTATAGGATAAAGAATTAAAAATAGATAGGAGCTTGAAACCTCTACAATATGGTTCTCTGATACGCTGAATATGATGGTGTGATTTTCATCAAGGTTCTATAACTTTTAGGGGGTCTTTCACCTTTTTTTCTAAAATCAGCTAAATTTTTTCAGGAGCGTAACTTTTTGATGGGTAGGACTAAACTTGATGAAACTTACATATTTGAAATCAGCATTAAAATTTGATTCTTTTGATGTATCTATTGGTATTAAAATTCCGTTTTTTAGAGTTTCGGTTACCATTGAGCCGGGTTGCTCCTTAGCCTACTTACAGTTCGTTACCACGAACTGTTTGAAAAAATCAAAAGAGTACTACGTAAAAGTCTAAGTATTCATTTGCAATTAGGTGATGTACATAGGTTTTAGTCAAAGTCCGAGTTTAATATATATATATATATATATATATATATATATATATATATATATATATATATATATATATATATATATATATATATATATATATATATATATATATATATATATATATATATATATATATATATATATATATATATATATATATATATATATATATATATATATATATATATATATATATATATATATATATATATATATATATATATATATATATATATATATATATATATATATATATATATATATATATATATATATATATATATATATATATATATATATATATATATATATATATATATATATATATATATATATATATATATATATATATATATATATATATATATATATATATATATATATATATACGTCTACTGTGCAAAGTAGGGTATTATTACAAGCGTTTAATTAAACGACTTATAAGTACTTTTGAGTTGAAATAATTTATATATTTACTATCACAAGAGAAATATTTTGCCACTTAAAATTAGAAAAGCATATGATTTTTATGGCTTACTTTAGACAGTTGAGATAAAAATAGTAAATATTATCCAACTAATCTTTTCCTTATAATGGTGGTTTAATATGAATAATTGCTAAAAATAGAAAATAGACGGGCATAAGCTTCGCATCTTTGAAATGAAACAGGCATCAATGTGGCCTTTGGAATTGTTTCTTAAGCTTCAGAATTAATACGTAAAATTGGAAAATTAATGAAAAAGATAAATAGGAAACAAACAAGTATGGGTCCAAAAAAATTAATTACCACAATTATTCTGGTTAGCGATTTTCAAGTGAAGATCTAACCCAAACAAAGCCCTGTCCATGCTAATTTTATACAAAAGTCAATCCTTACAATCATGGAGGGAGAAAATTATCCATTATCCTGACATTTTAAAATTTTCTCCATAGTTCCAAATATTTTTTGCAGGACTTTCTTTTCTTTTTTGCAGGGCTTTCTTTCTTTTTTTTGTTGTTGAATGTGGTCATGACTTAAAAAAAAACAACTGTGAGAGGACTCGGCTATTTCGTCTTAAATTAAATTTAAGATATAAGAAAATCTCAGAGAAAATTAACGAGCGAAATTGAAACCTAAAATGAGCATAAATATAATAAGTCTAACTAAAAGAAGTTCAGTAAGAGAAAAAGTGGTGAAACTTAAATAAAACAGTGGAACAAAAAAAAAATAATAACTTGAAATGATAAAAATCTGATTATTTCGATTCCACCTACAGCGGCCTTCATCTCCTGGGGGAAAAACTAAGTTAAATTAAGTTAAACGCAACATATAAAGGAAAAAAAACAAAAAAACAACTCGCATCTTAATAACCTCAAAATTACTGCAGTATTTTGGTGTTTATTGAGTTGTTAGAGTTTTTGTCCATTCTTTCTATATTGCTTTTGTTTTACTTTAATTTTAATTTTTCCCGTTGATAGAGGCTTCCGGACTTGGAGTTGAAATATTCAGATCTTTGTTAATTAAAGCCTCTTATTATTGTTTTTTTTGTTCCACTTTTTATTTAGATTTTACTCGTTTTTCTCTCAGCTAAATTTCTTTAAATGGAAAAGCAGTGTGATCTAAGAAAATATTTCACACATAAAGCAAAGAGATAGTACTATGAATGAATAAATTAAACCTAATTAAATTAGGAATAAAAATAGAAAAATCCGAACAAACTTAAGAATAAAATATACTATAGAATATGAATAGATAAAATAAAAAGAACAGAAATTATAATGAGCAGTGAAGTCAAACTTAACGCAAACAAAAGTCACCTTAAATGAAAGTAGATCTACATCCGTAAACCCTCTGCAAAAGTGCGTTATATTGCTTATAGGTCTATTATAAAAAAAGAGTCATAGTTCGTTTTTATTCGTTTTTAACTGACATCATCGATCATCGGTTTACTGGTTAGTGTAATGAATTTTTACGAAAGCTTTTTCTGTCTTACTTTTCAAGAATAAATATTTTAACTTGCTATTTAAATCTTAAAAAATGTCGCTGCAAATTGTAATAATAGCTAAACTATATAATTTTTGATGGATGGAGAGGATGAATATTATTCATATAAATAAAAAATTGGTATAATTTTTGCCTTTAATAAGACTGAAACCACCCATATTTTTTGTCCTGTTACAGCCTTTGAAATAGGCCGATTGTGATGAATTATTTCATTAAATCAACTTTACTGTATTATCTTTTGTTTTAATTGCTGGTTTCTATGAATAAATTTATTTTGGGGTCATTTATTAGAAAGACTTCTGCTGTTCCAAAAATAAAAGTAAGGCGTCAATAGTCAAGACAACCAGATTTGGTTCCTGATTGAGGTTCCCTATGTTCTGGAATTTTAATTGAGGTGTCTCCATTGCCTGAAATTCTAGACCATATCGGCGAAACTTTTTTTAGACATTTCAATTTGGAATCATTGTTACCACATTTATTTTCGGTATTTTATGTCCTTGATAACGAATCATAAGTCATGATTTAATGTTTAATTGACTCCTTCCTGTTCAGTATACCTCCAAAGATTCAACTTGATCCCTTAAGCCGTTAATTTTCCTTCCCGAGATATTGTATATGTGGTACTTAAATAACCTGGATGTTCCTAATGTCTTTTGAGTTCACTCTACTTTTACTTCTAACCGCAGCTTAACGGTCACTTCCCCTCAACATTGCTAAAAGCTTCAATTTAGTAGCTTAAACCGTTCCCCAGATATTTCATATGCGCCATGTTGAGAGCTTTTAGTGCCTTTTAATCTAATTTTCTACTTAAACATGCGTATATTATGTGTCATAAATGTGTATAGTGTAAGCATGGTTTGCCCTTTCCCTTCCACTAGAACTA
>NC_142797.1:77603295-77653463 GCF_049724085.1 Artemia sp. Qi Xiang Cuo | reverse complement strand
TTTATTGATGACAACTTTGCATGGATTTGGACTTTTCTATTTGGTTGATGGTTTGGGTATACTGTTTGGTCCTAGGTAGTTGGATGGTTGTGTAAGGTGAGAGCCTCGTTCAAGTGCACATTTGTATAAATTGGTGGATTAGGACGAAATTTTTTTTTTTTTTTTTTTTTTTTTTTTTTTTTTTTGCCAAGTAATTACCTCTTAAACATAATATATATATACATATATATATATATATATATATATATATATATATATATATATATATATATATATATTACCGGGACCCTGATGACTTTGCTGCCAGGCCCCGACACGCGGCAGGCTTCTATCTATGTATTCTCATTGACGCTTGTCTTCTAAAAGCAAGAAAATTTGAGTCTTTTCTTGATGTCATGACGTTCAAATGGACTTTAAATTAGAAGTGGTGCCTTTGTAAAATTACGGTTTTCTTTTGGACCTTGAACTTTTTCCTCTGCTTGTCTTTTGTCATTATTTCCGAACGCCCAATCACCGAACATTTGTTTCTTTTAATTGTTCAGGTTGTAAGACAAAGGCTTCTTTTTTCAAACGATTTATCTAGTCTAGGTTTTTGATTTTCAAGGGTATGGTAGGCATTGATGACCTTATCCATGTAAAAATCCAAAACCCAATCATCATCACTATCATTTTCAATGATTTTGGTTCGTTATACCTTGGCTTTCCGTTCGTCGTTATGAAATGCACATCGCCGAACCTTTGTTTTTTAACAAGGGTATGGTAGGCATTAATGACTTTATCCATGTCAAAATCCCAAACGCAATAATCATCGCTATTATTTTGACAGGTTTTCAATCTCGCTGCCCAACTTGATTTTCACCTATTGTGAATTTAATTTGTTCGGGATTTTTGACTCCCTCAAATGATCGGTGTCGCATGTCTTCTAACCGCGTGTGTGTTTGCTCTTCATTTTCATGTTTGACTTGCTCACATGCCCGGTATCACGTTTCTTCTAACCAGGTGTGTCTTTGCTCTTCATTTTCATTTTTGGCTTGCTCACATATTCGGTGTCGTATGTCTTCTAACTGCGTGTGTATTTGCTCTTTCTTTTCAGTTTTGACACACCGCCACTGATCTTCTAACCATGTATGCCTTTGCTCTTCATTTTATTTTTAACTTGCTCACATGCTTGGTGTTGCATGTCTTCCTATCGCCTGTGTCTTTGATCTTCATTTTCATTTTCGATTAGCTCAAATGCTCGGTGTCACATGTCTTCTAAACGCGCGTGTCTTTGCTCTTCATTTTCATTCTTGACACGCCCTAATTGTCATTTCACTAATCTTCTAACCACCCGTGTCTTTGCTCTTCATTTTTATTTTTGATACGTTTTTGGATTTTGGTTTCCTCAGAGAATTTAGCAATGGCCTTTGCTCTATCTGTCCGTATTTGCGTTGTCACAGTTCATGGTCCAGGTTGTCTATTTTCATACATTGTGAATTTACTTTGTTCGGGCCGTTCTTTCGTTCTTATTACGTTTAGTTCACGTGTTGGTTCCAAGGAATCATCATTTGTAATAACTCCAAATTTCCGTTTTTGGGGATTTCCTACAGACATTATATTATATAGATAATGATTGCGTTGGATAAATAACTGATTGCGTTGAAAATGCAAAGATCTTATTTATGCTATGAATGACATCATATGACATCAGAAATTGCTATAAATAAGGTCATATAAGGAAACTTTTTTATTTATACATGACGTCATTGCAGTATAAGGAAACTTTTATGTTAGTACATGACCTTATTTGCAAAAACCAAAATTAAGGCTCTCAACGAGTCTTATCAAATCTCTGACCTATCTAGATAATTTTTTTTTGGCGAGAATATCCCAGGATACCAATTTTTCGGAAAAAATATGAAGCCATCTTCGAGAAACAGTATAAATAAATATACAATACATTTACAATTATTACTCGTTTATAAGCAAGACAACATAAATACTTTTGCAGTTTACATAATAACCTTAGCGATCCTAAACTGAAAATTGAAATCAAATTTATTTTGATTTTTTTTTCTACCGAACTATTTATATGGATTTATTCTAGTTTCGATTGCAAAATCAGATTTTCTTTAAAACTCTATAAAAGGTGTTACATTTTATACAACTATATTTACAATAAGATAAGCAACTTTTCAAAAGATGATTGTATTACCTTAACTTTTAATTACTATGTGCCGTGTTTTTGTCTTTTCTAGGTTTCAGCTATATCCGATGAATCTTAAATAGTCCCCATTTATAATGAACTACATCGATCCATTATGTATTTCTTATATTATCTTATCGAAATATAGACATGTGTATATACTGCATTCACTTATTACGTCATATACGGTTACAACCTACGATAAGGGCGTCATTCGTCAAGCTTGTACAAGAAAATGCAGTTTTTTTGTAAAAAGTGATTCTATTTTAAAAACTTTTTTTTTATTACAAAATGCATTACATGTAGAAATTTCCTATAAAATGAGCTATTAAACTGCTCTCTATGATTTTTACTTTTATGAGAGAGAGCTTTTATGTTAGTACATGACCTTATTTGCAAAAACCAAAATTAAGGCTCTCAACGAGTTTTATCAAATCTCTGACCTATCATTATGTATTTCTTATATTATCTTATCGAAATATAGACATGTGTATATACTGCATTCACTTATTACGTCATATACGGTTACAACCTACGATTATGACGTCATTCATCAAGCTTGTACATGAAAATACAGTTTTTTTTGTAAAAAGTGATTCTATTTTAAAAACTTTTTTTTTATTACAAAATGCATTACATGTAGAAATTTCCTATAAAATGAGCTATTAAACTGCTCTCTATGATTTTCCAGCGTCAAGCTAGCAGAGTAGAAAAAAAGCGGAAATAAAAGACGCCGTCGATGCAGAATATCGTAGTTCAAGCCACTTTTCTTTTTTTTCAAGCCAACATATTTTCTTTGTTGTTCAAGCCAAGAGACTGTAAATTTCTTATATGGGCATTTCGGACAAGGCGGTTATAATAGTGTGCTTTGTGCTTGGATCTGACACTATTTTTAGGAGTTATGGGCTATTGCATTTCTTAATATGGGACGTGACCGGCTCTTACAAGGCTGCTAGCTACTACTGCAACCCGGATACTTAAAGGTACTTCTCTTGTTTTTCAAGCCAACATATTTTCTTTGTTGTTCAACTCAAGAGACTGTAACTTTCCTATATAGAAGTTTTGGACAAGACGGTCCTAATAATGTATTTTGTGTTTTGATCGGACATTACTGATCAGCTATTTTTCGTTCTCTAATATAATAACAGCTACTACAGTGTTGTAGAAAAATGTAAATTTTCGTAGTAAATTCATTCCAATTTTAAAATTCTTTTCATTAATTACAAAAAGGTTTTTAAATAAATCAATTTCCTTTAAAATGAGCCATTAAACAGCTCTCTGTGTTATTCCAGTGCCCTTTTAGCTGAGGAGAAATATCGCAAAGAAAAAAAGATGCCTTTGATACAGAATACCGTAGATCGAGCAACTTTCCTCGTTATTCAAGCCGAAGGAAGGTAAGTTTCCTATATAGGGGTTTCGGACAAGGCAGTTCTAATAATGTACTTCTTGTTTTGATTTGACACTATTTTTGGGAGTTATGACCTATTGTATTTCTTAGAATTAGATGTGATGGTCTCTTACTAGGTTGCTAGCTATCGCTGCATCCCGGATAATATATAATATGCAACGCAATACCGCCACCTAAGTAAAGAGCGAAGCGGGTTTCGCATGATACTCATTTATCTATTTTTTCTTATTTTGATTTTCACCAAGGCACTTCACAAGGAAGGAGTTGTCCTAGAAACTTTTTGGGGGAGGGGTTGACCATAAAATTAAAAATTAATTGTTTTAGTGAACTTTAGAAGATTCAAAGGTAACTGGAGAGGAGTCAGACCCCCACTTCCGTCCCTTATTCCCCAAAGACTTCCAAAAAAATTGAAATAACTATCTTGTTCAGCATGGTTGAAAGGTACAGTAGCTGTATCTCTGGGATTAAAACCATCCCCCCACTGCCCTTGGGGCAAGGTGTGTAGGCTGTGCAAATCATAATTTAAACATAACGTTTTTAATTAGGAAACAGGTTTATATACCCCCTACCATATGAAGAAGAAGAAGACAACAGTCCAACCACTTCTATTAGATTTTCCACCATGCCTAAAATTACAGTGAGCGTATTACTACTCGACTTTTACCTTTATTGAAATTAACTATAAAAAAAGTTTTTTTAACTGAAAGTAAGGAGTGACATTAAAAATTCAAACGAACAGAAATTATTCCGTATATCAAAGGGGCGGTCCCCTACTCAACGCCTCGCCCTTTACGCTAAGGTTTTTTATTGTTTTAAAAAATAAAGTTGTGAGACAGAGTCAAACTTCAGCGTAAAGAGCCAGGCATTGAGGAGGGGATAGCCCCTTTCATATAAGGAATAATTTCTGTTCGTTTTAAGTTTTACTGTCGCTCCTTACTTTCAGTTAAAAAAAACTTGTTTTTTTAGTTAATTTCTGAACGTTTTTGAATTAATGCAGCTTTGATTTTGGCTCACCGTACATGAATAATTAAAACGAAATTCGCATATTAATATTCCTTTTTTTTGGCTAATTGGCTTTCTCGAATTTTTGTTCTGACGTAACTTACGAATTAACTTACGTAACAAATTTCTATATTTGTACATTTGTATTACGTATATTAGGGAGTTCGCTCCCCAGTCAATACCTCGCTCTTTACGCTAAAGTTCGAATTTTGTTCGTATCACAAACCCCTGAATCACGAATGCCGGTTAATTAGAAAAGATAGCTCTTTTGAAAGTACTAAAAAGTTTTAGCGTAAAGAGCGAGGTATTGACTTATTTATATGAGGGGGGCGAACCCCCTAAAATAAGTAATAATTTCTGTTCGTTTTAAGTTTTAATGTTGCTCCTTACTTTCAGTTGAAAAAAAACTTGTTTTTTATTTAATTTTTGGCCATTTTTTAAATAATGCTGGGAAATCTGGCACCCCTTCATAGAAATGACTCTTCCCCTAAGGAATTATATCCTCCATGGAAAGATTCTCTCCCTTAACCCCTACTCCAACCCCGACCCCTCACTGGAAAAAAATTCCTCCTGAAAACGCCTGTATACTTCCCAATAACCAATATTATATGTAAACAATGGGCAAAGCTTACAACTTATAGCCCTTCCCCCCGGAACTATGGGGGATTAAGTCATCCTCAAAGACATATTTATTAAATTTTTGACTATGCTGAACAAAATGGCTATCTCATAATTATGAGGCTGACTTCGGGAAGAAATGAGCGTGGGAGGGGGCAAGTTGCCCTCCAATATCTTAGTCACTTAAAAAGGCCAATAGAACTTTTAATTTCCGTTCGAATGAGGTTTCTCGCGATATTCTAGGACTACTGGATCGATATGATCACCCCTGGGAAAAAAAAACAAAAAAAAAACAAATAAACACGCATCCGTGGTCTTTCTTCTGGCAAAAAATACAAAATTCCACATTTTTGCAGAGAGGAGCTTAAAACCTCTACAGTAGGGTTTTCTAATACGCCGAATCTTATGGAGTGATTGTCATTAAAATTCTATGACTTTTAGTGGTTGTTTTCCCCTTTTTTAAAAATAAGGCAAATTTTCTCAGGCAAACTTTTGATGTGTAAAATTAAACTTGATAAAACTTATATAATTGAAACCAGCATAAGAATTTGATTCTTCTGATGTATCTATTGGTATTAAAATTCCGTGTTCTAGAGTTTCGGTTACTATTCAGCCGGGTCGCTCCTTACTTGCAGTTCGTTACCACGAACTGTTTGATTAGATATTTGGAATCAGTATAGTCATCAAATCCTTGTTTACATACGAGCATAATCAGCCCAAGGGGTCGTCAACTTTCATAAATCACATACACGAGGAGGCACGTTATAAGCCAGGTGGAACTGTTCCAAGTATTACGGGGCTTTTGCCCGTGTGGCAGCTGTTGGACTCGTGCAGCATTCTAAGAAGTACGCCAGTTGCTTGAAAGTGGTTGACCCCTTGATTCAACTCATTTACGAGGAGTACAAAATTTTATACGCGATTACTATCTCAGACACCATGATAATGACTTTATTTCTTAGAACCATCCTGAGGTTTTTTGTGGACTTTTTTTTGTTTGTAATTCAATAATCTATAATTCTAAGTAAACACCACAGCTCCAATTTCCCCATTTGAAATCTGCAAAGTTCATTTTACAATTTTCTGTTTTTAGCAATGGTTATAAAACTTGCACAACAATTAGTAAGTCTTGGTTGACTATTGTTTACTATTTATTATCTTAACCTTTGAAGATAAGTAATTAGAAGTTAATGCATATGCATAGTTTATCTAGAGTTTCCCCATTCCCAGGAAATTAGAAAAATACCGTATTTGTTTAACTGCGTGAACAGCTAATTCGGTCCGGTAGCCCTTAAAAGCTTGAAAATCAGAGACTTATAAAAGTCAATTGCTTTTTTAAGGACTTGTATCGATAAATTATATATATATATATATATATATATATATATATATATATATATATATATATATATATATATATATATATATATATATATATATATATATATATATATATATATATATATATATATATATATATATAAATATATATGTATATATATATATATATATATATATATATATATATATATATATATATATATATATATATATATATATATATATATCTGTAATAACTAGTTAAGTAAATTTTCTTGCCATGTACTTTTTTTTTACTGTTATTCAGCCTGTTTCTCTAAGATGCTATTCATATTCAGCAGAATTCTTTTAAACATTAGACACATAGCTTTGAAAAATACTCCTGAAGGAGATCATTCTAGATGGATATGCAGCCCAAAAAAAAGTTCAAGTACTCCTTCCTATGAGTTTAACACTCAAATGATCAGCACATGCTATGCCTACGCATAGGTCTCGTTGCCTTGGTAAAGGATATCACAAGAAGCGAAAGCTGTTGAGCAGATAATTGGCTGGTATTCTGAATGAAAACACTTGTCAATGCCATTATAATTCTTATTTTCAAAGGTGGCTGGTAGGTATAATCCATTATAGTTAGAACATCCTCTACTTTGATACGTACCCAAGAGTTAAGTGCCAATTTTAGCCATTTTGAGGCACAAAACGAGAGTTTAGGTCCGAAATGCTATTAGAAGAAAAAATTATTTCACAGCCAGTTGGTTTAGGATGATCAAAAATATTTTTACAAGGCGTCTCAGTTTTAAAATCCATGCTGCCACGTGGTAATATTTTTATTTCTGGACATGCAAACTTTCCCGACTAAATGAAATGTTGTCGTATAGAATATAAGTGCATCAGTACTAAACATTATACAGAATTGCAGAGTTGCGCATTAGCTTTCGATGGGGATGCTACTGAATATACTTTTAAGCTTTTAAGCATAATAAACTTTTAAGCATAAAAATACTATTAGACCCACATTTTCTAAGTTTCCGTGTTAGGCGCTTCAGATGAACTGTATGAACATTCAGATGAATGTGTATTTAAGCTTAGAGAGGCATGGTGGCTGAGGAGATTCAAGCTCTTATTTCGGAATTTGGACTAGGAGACTTACATTTCGATAAAATAAAAGTTCAAAATAGGGATAAAACCCTTTTTAATAGACACTGTATTGAAATGCACAAAAATAGCAGATATTTCGGTCACATATACAGTGACCGTCATCAGTAGTAAAACAAAGCAAAAACAATTTAAAACAAAAGTTTATATACGAAATTAAAAAACACTATATATTGTTTAATTCTCTAGTTCTTTTCAAAGCAAAGGCGGAAGCTAGCCTCTTTGACCTTCTTGGATTCGATTCATTAGCGTTCAATGGTATAACATTTGGACAGAGGTCAACTACATTGGGTAAATTGAACTTTACTCTGTCAGATTTTAATAAATTATCATAGATAGAGTTCAGGCTAAATTCACCTGTATCCTGATTCAAACCAATATTCTTGAATAAGATTTTCTTTATTTCAAGAGTTTCACGAAAATTTTGCTTTAAACCCCGATCCCTAGAAATCAAAGAGACATTCTCGAACAAGATAAAATGGTGTGGGAAATTGAAAATATGTTCTGAAAGGGCTGAAGTAAAATCTTCAGACTTAGAATCTTGTTTTAAAGCCGAAGAAATAGAATCTTTATGTTGTAATAATTTCATTTCCAAACTCTTGTTAGTACATCCCACATATGAGCTTCTGCAAGTACTTGAGATCTGATAAACCCCACTTTGTTGCCCCAATGAAGTTAGATCCTTCCCAGAATTCAGAAATATCGAAATATCCGGTATTTCGGTGAATATCTATACAGTGTCTATTAAAAAGGATTTTATCCCTATTTTGAACTTTTATTTTATCGTCATGGAAAGGCAGTGTGGTCTCCGAAATCAAACAGTTCGTGGTAGCGAACTGTAAGTAAGGAGCGACCCGGCTTAATGGTAACCGAAACTGTAGAAAATGGAATTTTGATACCAATAGATACATCAAAAGAATTAAATTTTGATGCTGATTTCCAATATATAAGTTTCATCAAGTTTTGTCATGCCTATCAAAATTTACGCGCCTGAGAAAATTTGCCTGATTTTCGAAAAAAGGAGGAAAGACCCTCTAAAAGTTATAGAACCTTAATAAAAATCACACCATCATATTCAGAGTATCAGAGAACCCTACTGCAGAGGTTTCATGCTCCTATCTACAAAAATGTGAAATTTCGCATTTTTGGTCAGAAGAAAGATCATGGATGCGCGTTTCTTTGTTGTTTTTTTTTTGTTTTTTTTTTATTCCCCAGGGGTGATAGTATCAACCCAGTGGTCCTAGAATATCGTGGGAGGGCTCATTCGAACTGAAGTTAAAAGTTCTAGTGCCCTTTTTAAGTGACCAAAAAATGGAGGGCAACTAGGCTCCCTCCCCCGCTCATTTTTTCCCAAAGTCACCCTATCAAAATTTTGAGATAACCATTTTGTTCAGCATGGTCGAAAATATGTCTTTTAGGATAACTTAATCCCCCGAACTCCCCGGGGGGGGCTGAAAGTTATGAACTTTACCCAATGTTAATATATAGTATTGATATTTGGGAAGTATACAGACGTTTTCAGGGGGTATTTTTTCTGGTAGTGGGGGTGGGGGGTGGGGGGTCGGGTTTATGCGGGAGGATCTTTCCATGAAGGAAGTTTTCATGGGGGAAGGGACACTGCTATGAAGGGGGTGCCGGATTTCCCAGCATTATTTAAAAAAAGATATGAAATTATATGTAAAAAACAAGTTTTTTAACTGAAATTAAGGAGCAACATCAAAACTTAAAACGACAGAAAACATTACGTATATGATTGGGTTCACCCCCTAGTCAATACTTCGCTCTTTAAGCCAAAGATTATTTAGTACTTTCATAAGAGCTATTTATTTTAATTAATGGCATTTGTGATTAAGGGGTCATTTTTAAAGAATTGGAACAAAATTCGAACTTAAGCTTAAGGAGCAAGGTATTGACTAGGGGGAGAAATCTCTAATATACGTATTAAAAATATATGAATATAGAAGTTCGTTACGTAAGTTAATTCGTAAGTTACGTATATTTATTACTAATAAAAACGTTCGTAAATAAAATTAAACAGGTTTCGAGAAAGCCATTTAACCAAATAAAAGTAAAATTTTGTATATTCAAATTTTGTTTTAATTATTCATGTACGGCGAGCCAAAATAAAAACCTGCATTAATTCAAAATCGTTCAAAAATTAAATAAAAAAACAAGTTTTTTTAATTGAAAGTAAGGAACGACGTTAAAACTTAAAACGAACAGAAATTATTCCGTAGATGAAAGGGGCTGTCCCCTCCTCAACGCCTCGCTCTTTATGCTAAAGTTTGACTTTCTCACAACTCTATTTTTCTTTTTAAACAATGAAAAACTTTAGTATAAAGAGCGAGGCGTTGAGGAGGGGACAGCCCCTTTCGTATACGGAATAATTTTTGTTCGTTTTAAGTTTCAACGTCGTTCCTAACTTTCAGTTAAAAAAAAACTTTTTTTTTTTATTTAAATATCTATGAGACTTACATTTTATTTTGAAAATCAAGCACACAAATGAGCGGTACAGTATATACTTTAAACAGTACAGTATATACTCTTCTTCTTCTTAAAAATAGCACCAGGAATCCTAAACAGGCTCCTTTCGGCATACTCGAAGCTTGGTTAAGCAAAAGTTGAACTTCACCGCAAAAAACGGGGGTCAGAGAGGTTAGTAGCCTCCATCATATTCAGGAGAATTTGGACCATTGTGTTAGAGACTTACAAAAATTATATGTAAGTCGTGGGTGTGGCATCCGCCACAGCCTAGTAAAAATCGAACTCTAAGGTCATTGTAAAAAAAAAAAAAAGTAAGAAAGGATGAAAGTAAAAACTGAGAATAGAACTTAAAATGAACAGAAATAGTACTGTATATTAGCGGGGCTCTCGCCATGACAATTCTCTCTCTTTAATTTAACTTTTTGGCGCCAATGATTCAACAACTTATGCTCTTATTCAACGGCAATATAAGGAAGAATTTATTTGTTGACAATGTCATGATAATGGAAGGATTTACTTAATTGCATACCCTTTAAATGGTATAGTTTTCAATTGTAGCAGCATTTTTTTCAGGAGTATAATTTTATTTACAAATAATTTACAAAAAAACGAACGCCAAGGAACCTTTCGGTTCGTTAGGCCAACTCCAACATCCAACACATATTTCAATATAAATAAATAAAAAAAAAAACAATATCCCCCGCCGACGGGCTAACAAAACAACAAAACAAAAATTTCGATTATAGCACTTCTAAGAAAAAACAAAAACTCAAAAAAAATCAAACAGATTGATAAATTTTATTACAAAAATCCCTCAATTTTCCCCAGAAACTACTTCGGTCATGCTCACGCACAACTCCAATTGGTAAATGAATCCAGGAGCTCGGCAAAACATGCTGGGCGGAGAACTGTGACAGGGTTGTTTCACATTGCGGCCGCCGAAATGTATCTGCATTTCTTGTATTATAATTGTGAAGACCCACACCAGTTATAAACATGCCATTAAAACATTCTGAGGTAAGGTTATTAATAATATCAAACATTAACATAGATCGATAAAAAAATTAATATACCTGCTAGAGGAAGAATATTCAGTTTCAAATACACATTTCTCACTGAATCTGTCGGTCCATAATTTCCTAAAATCCTAATGGCAGAATTTTGTAAAGCTCTGAGGCGTTTCAGATGGCATTGAAAAGTTGAAGACCATACCGAACAACAATATAAAAGGTAACAATGGACAAGTGAAAAATGCAAAAGTCTAAGGACAATTTTTGGACAAATGTGCTTCAATTTCCAAATAATTGCAACATTGCGGGCAATTTTAGATGTTATACCGTTTATATAATCTGAAAAACTAAGCGTCTCGTCTACAATAATGCCTAAATACCTAATCGAGTGATACCTTAATACCTAATACCTAAATACCTAATACCTAATCTATCAATAAATGAATTTCCACACCTCAACTTTTCCACCCAAGGATAATACTTTTTAGAACGAGCAAACAACACAAAATTATACTTCTTAAAATTTATTTTCAGCTTATTCAACCTAGTCCACTTTTCAATCAAACTTATATCATTGTCGACTCCACGGATCAACTCTTTTTCAGTTCTCACGCATACCGTTAAATTAGTATAATCAGCAAATAAAACTAACGCTTTTACAG
Organism: Artemia sp. Qi Xiang Cuo; assembly: GCF_049724085.1. Lineage (NCBI taxonomy): Eukaryota > Metazoa > Arthropoda > Branchiopoda > Anostraca > Artemiidae > Artemia > Artemia sp. Qi Xiang Cuo. Next base: position 77,641,622 of record NC_142797.1, on the reverse strand, counting down.
GGATCATATTTGGGTTTCCACTGTTTACTGAATCAACAATATTAGATAAAACTCCACTCAGATCATTAATCTATACAGCAAATAATAGTGGACCAAGGGGTTATCCCTGTGGGGCTCCAGACTCGACATCATATTCACATGTAGCTTGTTTTCCATCATCCAGATATAATTTTCTATCCCTTAGGTAAGACTTAAACAGATTTAGAGCTCTTCCCCTTGTACCGGCATGATCTAATTTACATAATAGAATGTCATGATCCACGGAATCGAACGCTGTAAAAATATCCAAAGATACAGTTATGACTTTAAGACGTTTATCAAGGCCATCATCAACCAATATTGCAAGAAAATGAATTGCATGCTCTGTAGAATGTTTCATTCTGTAAACAAATTGGTTCTTAAAGATGAATCCTTTCTTCTCTAGAAATGGCTCAGTCCTTAGGCATAATATAATCTCCATTATGCTAGCTATAATCGGAAGCAGTGGTATTGGTCTATAGTTGCTAGGATCTTCTCGGTCACCTGACTTAAAAATTGGCACTATTTTTGCAGATTTAAACGGTTGAGGGAAGATCGTCTTTTGCAACCACATACTTTTTAGCTGGCCCACAATACTGGTGAAATGACCTTTCGTTTTTATGTACACTTAGTGACTTTCTAATTTCATTACCTGCGTTAGAAAAATGATCGGCCAGTTTTTCATTAAAATCTGCATGGTATTGTTCACTTCCACATGGCTCCATGTCAATTTCTCCAATTACCGACCGAATAACTTTCCAAGTCTTCAAAGAGATATCTCTACACGACTCAAACATTCTCGAATAATAATCTTTTTTTGCTTTTCTTAACAATTTATTGAGCGTGTTATTATAATTCTTATAAATATGTCGGTCTACTTCTCGGTCAGTAATTTTACTAACCTTATAGAGGTTAGTTTTACTAACCTTATAGAGGTTAGGAGGCATGCATTATACAATGCATGCCTCCTCTTGATGCTATCCAAAATCCATGGCTTTTTCGCACTTCTTTCATTTTTTTCTTTAGAATTATCTTAATGCACACTTCATTGATTAGATTTGAACTTTTTCATACCACGTTGCAAAGCTGTCACCATAGTTCGCAAATTCACTTAAACAACTCCAATCACATTCCTCAAGTCGCTGTTTCATTTCATTAATACTGGATTTATCAAAATAAGAGTATTGTCTGTTTCTATTCGTAGAATCATTATGCATGTCTTTTTCAATATCTATACATACCATAATTGAACAGTGATCGGACACACCAATTGGGATTACAATTGGGCTATCATATTTAACACTAAAAAAAACCTGTACCGTAAGCAATATGTGATATATTTAAAATATAAAATTGTTTCCAAATACTTCAAAATAAAATAAAATTATTTCGTTCTAAATATACTTCCGATGTAAACTAAATTTCCCCCTAATTGATTTTAAATCCCGCTTCAAACTTGAGCCAAAATTCTCAATCCACAAAACCACATTTTATGCTCAGCCAAAACATCCCTTTAAAGTACAGAAACGGATGATTATATTCGCAAAGAACTTGATACTTGATGAATTCCAGAGTACTTTGTAATGCTTCGCATGCATTCCACACTTTTTGTCTTACAGACTGACAGATGTGAAATTTTCGGAAAAAGCTACCGACCGAATGACGGTATTAATTAAAGAAGATAGTTTGAATTTTACAAAAATACTTGACAAAAAATCCCGAGACAATGTTTTATACAAAGTAGATTCAAGTAGCATAGACAGTTTCAAGTTTACATAAGAATGTGAAAAGTTTAATGACCAAAATATTGAAAATAAATTATTGGACGCTCAGTTAGCATAACGAACTTAGTTTGTCAACATTATGACAAGGTTGCGGGCCCCTCCACAGGAGATGAGCCAATCGTGAAATAGTTCTTAGCGCACAGAATCAAGACTAGTGTCTTGAAGTGTTTTAAAAGTGTCTTTCGGGGCATTAAGTATTCAGAACTCGGGCATTAATTATTCAAAACCCAGGCATTAAGCATTCAGAACCCAGGCATTATGATTACAGACATTATGTTCCTATTATTCTGCGAGTAATTATCATTTTGACTGAATTTTGCGAATGTTGCTGTACACCTAAATATGTAAGTCCAATAAAACCATTACTTTTCTATTTGTGTTGTTTTATTTATATGTCTGTATCTAGCCCCGTATACTAGATAACTAGTTCAATTGTACTCCATTGGTAGTATTCCCTAAGGAATCTGATTTCTACATGACATTAGAGGTAATTGACAAGGAGATAACTCGAGGAAAAGATTTCCAGACGATATGGTTTCCGCAGCAACACCAATAGAGAGACCACTGTCATTACAGGAGGAATTCAACAGAGCAGTAGAAACTCCGGGTACGATTGTAAAGAAAACTCCTCCCAAAGATTCAATTAAAACAAATCTGCGAGAAGCTAAGGATTTAATAAATTTCCCCATAAAAACGAGATAAAGTACATTACATTGGAATGAAACTCCCAAGGACATCCAGGAAGGACAGTACCATGATATAACCGTGTCCAAGGTCAGGCCTAAACAATGGACTTCATGGAGGGAAAAAGTAGTGCAAAAATGCCCCATCCCCCCGAAGACATGGCATTTAAACAGTGGTGGGACCCCTCATAAACTTTTGATTCCTCTCAGAGTTTTCAAGAGTCTTTCAAGTCTCCTGAATTGAAAACACAAAACAAGGATTTAGAAAATAAACCCTCTACTTCCAGAGGAGTAGAAATTTACGAAGGAAGGGCAGGTGATACCTCAAAAACGCGAAGTGCCACTTCTAATATAGAATCATCGGAATCCAGTTCCGAAGAGTCTGACGGCGAATCAGACCATATGGTAGTTAAAGAAATAGGTAAATCAAAACCGACTTCAGCGGCTGCTCACGCTAAAGAAACAAAATTAAAAGGGCAAGAATTTTTGAAAAAAAACAATAAAAAACATTTGATCTTATATCGCTAGCAAAACCCAAAAAGAAAAAACCGCAAGAAAATGAAGAAAAAGTAACGACACAGTCAGGTCGAACGGTTAAGAAACCGGATAGGTGGAAATATCCCTAGGTAATGTAAAACCAAAAATACTATTACTGCGAAAGCATATTCCTGTCGTATGGAGTTGTGCTCACAACTATCGACTAGCAATCCTTTCCTTGTTGTCGATGGTGGTGGGTTTCAAATCCTGTATGAAAAGTCAACTCACAACCCACAGCAATAAATTTAAAGGCATGCGAATGAATTAACCAAGTCAATATCAGTGAAAATAAAATAATACCGAGTGATGTCAAAACATTAGTGATCAATGATGAAGGCTCCAAGTAGGAAGCTCATGGCCAGCCCATGATGACAAGTAATGTTTTAAGTCCTATTTGGCACATTTTGCCCACTGGGTAGCTACCTTACGAGATTCGACTGTACCTCTGCAAAAGTGAACTAATCAATAGAACGACCCAAAATATACCCAGTATTGAGATTAAAGGTAGACTTCATATCATGAAAAGTTTATATTCTGTCTGCCCATAAACGGTTTAACTTTCATTTTGTAGGAGACACTGTCCCTAAATGGCTCAATGAAAATCGACTTTTAATTCTGCGAAAGTAAATCACAGTACCTGTTTCCCCCTTCCAGACTGTAGGATGTTATCAAAAAAAATTAGTACAGTGATGTTCCATGTATTGTGGGAAGCCTAGGGGGAATGCAAGGCCCAAGCAGCGTTTAGTTTTTAGGGTTTTGTCGGTCTCCCCAGACTTTCTATGAAGAATCAACCCATTTCCTAACGAAGATTGATATTATCCAAAACAAGAATTGCCGACATAAAAGTGCGTAATGATAAACTGATCACTTTCAGATATATATCATGGCAACGGAATCAAAGCCTATCCATAAGGAGATAATAGATACTGAGTTTATTAAAATAACGAATGCGAAGGAAAACATTATATATTCAGCAGCTATGTTGGTGGTCGACGAAAAAGGAAATCAGATATATGCGAAAGAATGGCATTTAACATAAAACCATAAAGGGTACGCATCCCACACTTATAAATACTGATTAGCATTCTCAAATACCCCTAAATTTTGTCCGACTAGAGGGGAAGTTAAAACAAAATATAGAAGAAGAAGAGCAAAACAACTTGGTTGCTTACACTAATTAATAAAGGTAATTGACAAGGAGATAACTTGAGGAAACGAGGCTACACTTCTGGATTGATGGTTGGAGAACTTTTGACCTACTTTGGTTACATATTTTATTTTCTCTCATAGAGAGTGGCGCTGTCACCCATTTACCTTACCCTCCGTTATAAGTGGTGCCGTCTTTAGCGGCACAAGGTAATCTTAGCAACACAAGGTAATCTTAGCGGCACTAGTTTATTTCAATTCAGCAACAAGTTAATAATCTTAATGGCACAAGTTTCATAAGAGGCACAAGCTTAAAATATTAACGACGCAATTAAACTTAATGGCATAAGTGGTGCAAGTAAAAATTCCCCCGGCAGAACTGGCGCGGTTGGAAAACTTGGCGGAAAACATACGAACTAGTTAGGCTACATACCTTTTAATTTAAGTTTAAACCATTTGAAAGATACAGACTTATAAAAAAAAGTGTCTAAGCCTATAACGGCTAAGTTATAATAGGGATACCCTTTTCCAAAATCTCATAGAAGATAATAGCCTCCCCATAATAGGTTAAGTGAAAGAGAATTTAAGCGTATAATTATGTAAAGAGGATATAAATATTTAATACGCAAAAATGGAAGAAGAATTAAGTGACTTATTAATTGCGCAAAAATTGGTCGCAAAAAATGTAGAGATAACAAAGTCCATTCCACAATATGATGGACAATAGATGTCGACGGCCCAATTCGTAGAATTAACAAAAACAGAGCTAAAAACGTTAGTAAGTATGCTCCTTCTAAGATTAAGAGGGCAGGCCTTGACCTTCCTAAAGCAAATTAAAAATACTGTAGGAGAAAGTAACAGTTTGCCAATAAATACAATAGAGAAATTAATAACAGCATTCAAAGAAAGATTTATCAAGACTAGTTCAATAAATAAATTAAAACATAGAATAGCTTGCCTTTACCATACACAAAATATACAAGAACATTAACACAACATAAGAGGCTCAGTAGAAGAGAAGTTTGGAAAAAGTACAGGAGGCTTGTATGAAAAAATCAGACTACGTACCTTTTTGCTCGGACTTCCCCTAAAACTATATAGAATGGTAATATCCAAAAACATCCAAACATTGGACCGTACAGTTGAGGAGGTAGGGCGAATGATTGAAATCGATATGATCGTGGAAAATCATAATAGAAAAAGATTATCCTTGGTGATTCAAATGCAAGCCTGACCTTCAAGGGCGATCAGACTTCTCCAAATTTCTTTTCAAGGGATAATTCCCCAGTGTTACAAAGAAATAAAACGCAAGAACCCGCTAGGCAGAAAACAGTACGTTTTCAGCCCGTCAAACCAATTAGTTATGAAAATAACCCTACAAAAATAAGATGCTATATTTGTAATCGTGTTGGGCATATCGCGAAAGAGTGCCGCTTTAGGAATAGAAACATAACGGCACCAAGAAATGCCGTCGGTAATACACAATATTATGGCAACCATTTGTTCGGGAGAACAAATCTTAGCGCCAGTGGTGCACAATGATATAACCAAGGAAGACTTTGCCCACCAGTACCTTACAATACGTACCAACATAGTTTGTATAACCCTCCCCCCAATAGACAAAATCGATTTGAAAACCCAAATACTCGTCAAAGCCAATATAATGTGACAATGGTGTATAGAAATCATGAAAATTTGCCAACGGGAAGTGCAAATTTTTCAAGCCGACGGCAAACTGTCGCAAGAAACCCAAACTACCGTAATAATACATGGCGTAGGCAGACAAATGTAAATCAATTAGATATGCCTATGAAATCTCAGACATCCGAATCTCTATTGAAGACACCGACATACGAAATAAATTTCCAGGGAAACGTGTCAGGCCCCTCGGAAGAATAAATTTGACCCAGAACCAGGATATTTTATAGGTCCAACCCAATAGTAGTACCGTCTTGTAGTGATAGTAATAATATGTTACCTATATTTAATGATTTTTGTGTGGCGAATGTTTACTTTAAGGCATTAGTTGACTCTGGTGCAACAGTTAATATCATAAACTCATATTTACTGCGTATAAACTGCGTATTTAATAAGTTGCCTCCAAATATTAGGCGACGAAAGTATTTTAATAATCCCAATTTAACTAGCATAACAGGGCATAAATTAGATGCAAAAGGTTCAATTCACCTAGACGTAAAAAGGGATAATAGAATATTTCCGACAGGTTTTATAATATGCAATAACTATCCATACGAGGCAATTATCGGCGCAAATTTTTTAAGGTCGAATAAAATATTATTAGACATAGCAAACGAAAGGCTTGTGTACCCAGCTAAAACCCCTTCCACCATTCTAAGGAATCATAGTAGAGGGTACAAAGAGAATATAATGGTAAACAAAATTTCATGTGATATAATGTCACAATCATTTAGGCCTTATGTCTTGCTAAAAAGAGGACATGGCACAACCAGAAATTCACTTGATTCTTCTGAGCGACATTGCAGAGATGAAGTAAATATAGACAATAAGTAGATTGAATCTGAACATCTAAACATAGGGGATGTGCGATAAAATAGGTCAAATGAAACCGAGAAAAAAGGCAAATTATAGAAAATAATAGTGGGCCCCGATGTGGTTAAGATACAACCAATGTGATTGGTGGATAGCGCCAGTCTATATTTAATATACAATGAAAATAAAGAAAAATATTATGGATTCACAAAACAGAAAACAAAAATCGCTCCTAAGACAAAGCGAAGATTTGAAATATCACAGATGATTGAACCAGTGGATAGCAATTCCGAAGAATGGCTTGCGATCCCGTCAAATGAAATTCCTGAAAATCTGTTATGTGGAGAACAGATTATATTTTACGACAAAGGAGAAAGTTCTATTTGGGTGGCTAATAACCATGAAAATAATAAAATTACAATAAAAAAGGGAACCTATTTAGTTCAAATCCATGTTATATCAGAGAATGATTTAGATAGATGGGAAAATTCCCAAAGAAACCTAGTTAACGGTATTAAAACCTCAAATAAAAGATATCCCCTAACCAAATCGCCATTTTTTAACAAATTTAATATGGATCATATTACGGACTTGGAACTTAAAAGAAAATTATGCGAATTTACGGAATTTTAAAGAAATATTTTCCGCATCTGAAGACGACATAGGACTAATACCTTTTTATGAACATTCAATTTTAACGACCGGTAACCCCGTCGCAAACAGCCATATCGTATACCGTATAAGCATAAAGAGTGGTTAAAAAATAAAATTCATGAACTAGAAAAAAATGAGATTAGACGCCCCTGTATTAGTCCGTATTCAGCACCAGTGATCTTAGTCCCAAAAAAATGGTGACCTGAGACTCGTAGTAGATTATAGAGCCCCTAACAAACAAGTAGTCAGTGAAGAATTTCCCTTGCCAAGAATAGACGAAATCCTTGACTCCATCTCAGGACAAAAAACAAAATTTTTACTTCTTTAGATCTTACCCAAGGCTATTACCAAGTGAAAATAGCCTAAAAAGGTATCAATAAAACTGCATTTTCTACAACTGAATGTGGTTCCTATGAATACTTAACAATACCTTTGGACTCAAGACAAGTTCAAGCGGGCTATGTAGACCCTTATTGCGTCTATTACGAGGATTAAAGAATATCATTCATTTCGTTGATGATGTAATATGTGTAGGAGAAAATGCTGAACATTACTTAGCAACACTAGCTAAAAGTGTTACAGAAATTCAGAGAGGGCGATTTAAAATGCAGGCTTGAAAAGGTTAATTTATTTCAATCTAAAATTAAATTTTTAGGAGTGGTAGTGACGCAAGGAGAGATATCCCAAGACCCAGACAAAATAAAATGTGTTGAAAACCTCAAACCCCCTAGAACTATGAAAGAATTCAGAGGAATTTTAGGCCTTACTGGCTACTTTAGAAAATTTGTGCGCAATTACGCCCAAATCGTGAAACTCTTCACGGAATTAACTAAAGAGAACTCCCAAAATGTTACCTGGTCTCAGGAAGCTCAAACTTCGCTAGACCGTCTCATAAAGACACTCACTTCTGGACCAATATTATCGTTGCCTGATTTCGAAAACGGACAATTTGTGCTCACAACTGATGCTAGTTCAAAAGGCTTTTGTGCTATTTTTTCACAAATAATCCCGGTAGAAAACCTCGATCCTCTAGAGGGTCCGGCTAAACAAAAAGTTATGGAAAAAGTTATGTGCTATTCAACTAGGAAGTTATCATAAGGCGAAAGCAGTTATTCCGCAACAAACTTAGAATTATTATCTATAATCCACCACCTGGACAAATTTAGACACTACTTAATTGGTAGAAAATTTATACTACGTTCAGACCATAAAAGCCTGCAGTACCTGCGCACTTTTAAAAAACCCACGGGAAGTTTAGCTAGATGGATTATGAAAATCTATGATCTAGATTACGAATTTGAAAATTTAAAAGGTTAACAAAATGCAGCTTGTGATTTCTTGAGTAGATTCCCGGAAAATATGCCATCGGAAGCTGAACAGAAGGAAATTAACGCTATTAATGCTAAGAGTAAATGTAAGAAAAACAAAGTCAAGGACAGAGTAAAAGAAAATAAGGTTAACTATTGTCCCTTATAATTAGAAAGTATAAAAAGAAATCAAAAGAAGGATGAAATGTGTTTAGTACTTATTAATTACTTTTTGAATGATGATGTGTTACCAGATAAATTCAAAACTCTCAGAAAAGAAATAGATAATTTTTACTAGGATTTTTATGAAGAAATATTATGCAGAATTTTGACTGCCGAGGTAAATAGAAACCAAACTTCAGTTATACCTGTATTACCCCAAAACTTAATAATACCTGCCTTTGAATATTTTCATTCAAATATAGGTGGACACTTAGGAGTAACGAAAACTTTCCATAAATTAAAACAATGTTTTTATGTGCCGTCGGCATTAACAAAACTTAAAGAATTTGTAAGTACATGCGAAGCGTGTAACTTAAGAAAGAACCCCAAGCCTATCCTACCCCCCCGATGGGAAGAGTCCCGGTAGCGTGATACCCCTTCAATATTGTCTCATTTGATTTATATGGAACCAGTAGAGGTTTACCTGTTTCCAACAGAGGCAACACTTGTATTCTTTCAGTTATAGATCATTTTTCCGGATTTATTTTTGCAAAAGTATTAAAGAATCAAGGCGCGTACGCCACGAGTAAGGTGTTAGCGAAATTTTTTTTAAAGTTTGGCATTCCAAACAAGGTTATAAGCGATAATGGAAGTAATTTTGTTTCAAAAGTAACAAAAGACTTAATGAGTTTTCTTAACATAGAGAAATTGGTGACATCTCCTTATCATCCACAAGTAATGGTAAAATAGAAAATAGGCATAAAATATTTTCGAATGTATTAAGTATTTATACAAAAGACAACAGAAACGATTGGGATCAATTTTACCTTATCTAACTAACATAATTAATACTGCTTATTCAGAGACAACTAAAGAAAATCCGTTCTATTTGTTATTTGGACGGAACTTCAGAATACCGTATCATGATATTGTTGAGTCCAGACAATATTATAATAACACGGAGGATTACAAACAAGAGTTCATAAATAGGATGAAAAAACTTATAAGATAGTTAGACAAGAATTGGAAAAATATAAAATAAGTCAAGAGCTAAGAAACCTACCCAAAGTCAAAGGGAACATGGATTTTAAGATAGGAGATTGCGTCTACCAAAAAAATGAAGCAAAGGTGGAAGGCAATAAACTTTCCAATAAGTATTCTGGACCGTATAGAATAACCAAACAGTACGATAACGATTTTACTTTTAAAATGGCGAACCCCGATAATGGAAGAACTTATAAGGCACTTGTTAGCCGAATAAAGAGCCAATTTCCCGGAAAGATGGGTATCGCGTCCCTCGTCTACCGATTCGTCAGACGCAGAAGACGAGCCCCCCAAATCAAGATTAGCAGAGCTAAAACCATTTAATTTCAAGCAAGATTATTTTGAATATGAGAGTGATGAGGAAAACTTTGAAGAATTCTTAGCTGTGAAAAATCTAGTTATTCCCAAAAGAAAATCCCTAATACCAGTGAGAGTAAAAACTCCAAAAAGCCCAAAAAGTTCATCGTCGGAGAGCGCAGGAGAATTAGATTGTACGATATCTCCCAAAACCCAATTTTTCCCTGATAGAATTTCGACCCCTTGTCCCCCCAAAAGATTTCCAGACGATATGGTTTCCGCAGCAACACCAATAGAGAGACCACTGTCATTACAGGAGGAATTGAACAGAGCGGTAGAAACTGCGGGTACGATTGTAAAAAAAACTCCTCCCAAAGATTCAATAAATACAAATCTGCGAGAAGCTAAGGATTTAATAAATTTCCCCATAAAAAAGAGGCAAGGTACATTGCAATGGAATCAAACTCCCAAGGACACCCAGCAAGGACAGTACCATGACATAACCGTATTCGATACTAAACCCAAACAATGGTTTTCATGGAGGAAAACGCTGGTTCAAAAAATGCCCCATCCCCCTGAAGACATGGCATTTAAACAGTGGTGGGACCCCGCAAAAACTTCTGATTCCTGTCAGAGCTATCAAGAGTCTTTCAAATCTCCTGAGTTGAAAACTCAAAGCGAGGACTTAGAAAATAAACCCTCTACTTCCAGAGGAGTAGAAATTTACGAAGGAAGGGCAGGTGATACCTCAAAAACGCGAAGTGCCACTTCTAATATAGAATCATCGGAATCCAGTTCCGAAGAGTCTGACGGCGAATCAGACCATATGGTAGTTAAAGAAATAGGGAAATCAAAACCGACTTCAGCGGCTGCTCACGCGAAAGAAACAAAATTAAAAGGGCAAGAATTTTTGAAAAAACAATACAAAAAAATTGATATTATATCACTAGCTAAACTCAAAAAGAAAAAAACCGCAAGAAACAGAAGAAAAAGTAACGACACAGTCAGGTCGAACGGTTAGGTGGAAATATCCCTAGGTAATGTAAAACCAAAAATACTATTACTGCGAAAGCATATTCCTGTCGTATGGAGTTGTGTTCACAACTATCGACTAGCAATCCTTTCCTTGTTATCGATGGTGGTGGATTTCAAATCCTGTATGAAAAGTCAACTCACAACCCACAGCAATAAATTTAAAAGTATGCGAATAAATTAACCAAGTCAATATCAGTGAATATAAAATAATACGAGTGATATCAAAACATCGGTGATCAATAATGAAGGCCCAAAGTAGGAAGCTCGTGGTTGGCCGATGATGAAAAGCAGTGTTTTAGGTCCTATTTGGCACATTCTGCCTACTGGGTAGCTACCCTACGAGAGTCAACTGTACCTCTACAAAAGTGAACTAATCAATAGAACGACCCAAATTATACCCAGTATTGAGATTAAAGGTAGACTTTATATCATGAAAAGTTTATATTCTGTCTGCCCATAAACGGTGTAACATTCAATTTGTAGGAGACACTCTCCCTAAATGCCTCAATGAAAATCGACTTTTAATTCTGCGAAAGTGAATCACAGTACCTGTTTCCCCCTTCCAGACTGTATGATGTTATCGAAAAAAATTATTAAAGTGATGATCCATGTATTGTGGGAAGCCTGGGGGGAACGCAAGCCCCAAGCAGCGTTTAGTTTTTTGGGTTTTGTCGGTCTACCCAGACTTTCTATGAAGAATCAACCCATTTCCTAACGAAGATTGATATTATCCAAAACAAGAATTGCCGACATAAAAGTGCGTAATGATAAACTAATCACTTTCAGATATATATCATGGCAATGGAATCAAAGCCTATCCGTAAGGCGATAATAGATACTGAGTTTATTACAATAACGAATGCGAAGAAAAACATTATATATTCGGCAGCTATGTTGGTGGTCGATGAAAAAGGAACTCAGATATATGCGAAAGATTGGGATCTAGCCTACAACCTTAAAGGTTACACACCCCAGACTTATAAGTATGGATTAGCACTCGCAAATACCCCTAAATATTGTCCGACTAGAGGGGAAGTTAAAACAAAATATAGAAGAAGAAGAGCAAAACAACTTTGTTGTTTACAAGTATTAATAAAACGTCTAGAAAAGAATCTCAATATCAAATACTTCAACTCTATGGGACCCAATCAAACGGACCTATTACTCCTTGATAAATGCAGAGCTCCCAAGATTTGCTACAAGCTAGAGAAAAATCCTCAATTTGTCAAATATGAAGGCATACATCACCCTCTATCTGAAATCCAATATTATAAACATTTGTTATTCAACCCTGAATCCGAGGAATACAAATCCCTAGGTAGTAAGTTGTTTCTGAAACGTATGAAAACACACCAAAGGAAAAGAGACGCTTATACAGATAATAACAAGAAAATTAAAAGAAGATTCTAAACTCTAAATCTAACAAAATAAAACAAAAACAAAACTCCAATAAGAATAATCCTCATAGAAACCTCAATAGTAACAAGTTATATTAGCTTCAAACCATAATGTATCATTCGTTGAGATTAACATCACGCATTTCCAGACACACACTGACCTCTGAAGATCTCTCGCGCGTACAGTCTTCGCCGGGCCAGCAAAAAATCGAAACCAACGGAAAAACCGGCAAAAAATCGGAAAGAGATAACCCGCATGGAATGTTGCTAACTCCTCTAGGTAGACAATTAATTTATTAACAAAAAAAAACAACATGAAGAAATTTCCTAGTTGTCCAAAATTAAATAAACCGGATCTAACACCAGAAACATACGCTATATGTCTCCACAGTGTTTCCTTGCGTATAAAAAATATCATAGTATGAAAAACGTAAATAAATTATTGAGTGAATATGTATTAGTAAAAGTAGTAGAAGAGCTAAATTTCGTCACGTTACATTTCCTCTTTAAAGTCACTTAGAAGTCCCCTGGAAGATAGAGTAATCTCAAGAATAATAACAAGTTTAGTATATTATAACTTCATTACACGGGTAATGCTAACAACAGTAGAAAGAACTAGATTAGCGGCTATCATGACATTCAGAACTCTCTTACAAAAAATTCCAATGTCCCATTATCCCCTAATTGCCGAATTTATCGCAGAAAATCTATGGCAAACTCAAGATGAAAATGGCATCACTACAATATGGCTAATTAGATTCCTTATACTACTAATAGATCGAGGGTATAACCCACTAAATGGAGGGAATTTTCTTAAAAGTTTGTACAAAAATTGCTGGAACTTTGATGGCATAAACCCCGAAATAAAATCCAACACATTGGAAGTTACCGCGCGTGATTATAATGACATAAACGAAATCGCACTAAACTTTGTCGAAGAAGATGAAAATTTTGGATCAAAAGTGTTCCCTGGTTTTGACATTATTGTACGTGAACAAAAATGTTGTAATGCGTCACAAATATAGTAAGTTTCATCAAGTTTAGTCTTACCCATCAAAAGTTAAGAGCCTCATATATTTGCCCTATTTTCGAAAAAAGGGGAAACAAACCCTAAAAGTTATAAAATCTAAATGAAAATCACACCAGCAGATTCAGCATATCAAAGAACCCTACTTTAGGGCTTTCAACCTCCTATCTGCAAAAATTTGGAATTTCGTATTTTGCCATAAGAAATATCACTGTATGCGTGTTTATTTGTTGTTTTTTTTTTTGCTGTTTTTTTTTTCAGGGATGATCGTATCAACCCAGTGGTCCTACAATATCGCGACAGCTCTCATTCAAAAGGAAATTAAAGGTTCTAGTGCCCTTTTTAAGTGACCCAAAAAATGGAGGGCAGCTAGGCACCCTCCCACGCTCATTTTTTCCCCAAGTCACCCGATCAGAATTTTGAGATAGCCATTTTGTTCTAAATAGTCAAAAAATCTAATAACTATGTCTTTGAGGATGACTTAGTCCCCCACAGTCCCCGGAGGAAGGGCTGCAAGTTATGAACTTCGCCTATTGTTTACATATAGTATTGGTTAGTGGAAATTATACAGATGTTTTCAGAAAGGCTGTTAATTAGAATAAATAGCTCTTATGAAAGTATTAAAAAAAACTTTAGCGTAAAGACCGAGGTATTGACTAGGGTAAGAAACCAATCATATACGTAATAATTTCTGTTCGTTTTAATTTTTGATGTTGCACCTTGCTTTCAGTTGAAAAACTTGTTTTTTTATTTAATTTCTAATCATATTTTTAAATAATGCTGGGAAATCCGGCACCCCCTTCACAGAAATGTCCCTTTTCCCATGAAAAATTCCTCCATGGAAAGATACTCCACATAACCCCTGACCCAGCCCCCCCCCCACTACCAGAAAAAATCCCCCATTGGGAAGTATACAGACGGAAACGTCTGTATACTTCTCAATAACCAATACCATATGTAAACATTGGGTAAAGTTCATGACTTTCAGCACTTCCCCCGGGGACTGTGGGGGATTAAATCATCCTCAAAATCATAGTTCTTATATTTTTCGACCATGCTGAATAAAATGGCTATCTCAAAATTTTGATTGGGTGACATTGGGAAAAAATGAACGTAGGAGGGGGCTTAGTTGCCTTTCATTTTTTGGCCACTTTGAAAGGGCACTAGAGCTTATAGTTTCCGTTCAAAAGAGCCCTCCCGTGATATCCTAGGACCACTGGGTAGAAAAATGACCACTGGAAAAAAAAACAAAAAAAAACATACATTCGTGATCTTCCTTCTTGCAAATTAAATAAACAAAAACAAGTTTTTCTAACTGAAAGTAAGGAGCGACATTAAAACTTAAAACGAACATAAATTATTCCGTATATGAAAGGGGCTGCCCCCTCCTCAACCCCTCGCTCCTTATGCTACGTTGAAGAAAATTGCTATCTCAAAATTTTGATTGGATGTGTTTGAGGATATGATTGGCGTCAGAGGGGGGTTAGTTGCCCTCCAATCACTTCCTATTATTAAAAAGGGCACAAGCCCTTTCAATTTCCAATTGAATTAGCTCTTTTTGAAGTTTCTACGACAACTCTTTCTATAAAAACCTTATATGCCCCAGCGCATAACTTACAACCCTTGACCTTAGGGCTGTGACGGGGGTTGCCCTCCTCAAAGACATGACTTCCGGACCTTTCAACTACGTTGAACAAAATTGCTATGTCAAGAATATGATTGTATGTGTTTGGGGAAATGGTGGGCATAAGAGGGAGGTTACTTGCCATCGCATCACTTTCATATATTAAAAAGGGCACTAGCCGTTTCAGTTTACCGTCGAATGATTCCATTTTAAGTTTATACGACAACGCTTTCTATAAATAAACCTTATATGCCCCCAGGGCATAGCTTACAATCAGGGCATAGCTGTGGGGGGAGTGTCATCCTCAAAAACATAATTTCCAGACTTTTTAACTACGTCGAACAAAATGGTTATCTCAAAATTTTGATTGGAAGTATTTTGGGAAATGGTGGGTGTGAGAGGGGTGTTAGTTATACTCCAATCACTTCCGACTATTAAAAAGGGCACAAGCCCTTCTAATATAAAATTGAATGAGCTCTTTGAATTTTCAATTGAATGAGCCCTTTTTCAAGTTTCTATGACGAAGATTTCAATAACAACTTATGGGTTGTGGGAGAGTGACCTCCTCAAAAACATATTTTCTATCAGGAAATCAAGTACGCTGAACAAAATGGCTATCTCAAACTTTTGATTGGGTGTACTTAGGGGGATGATAGGCGTGGGGGGGGGCCTAGTTGCCCTCGAATCACTTTCGACTATTAAAAAGGGCACTAACCACTCCAATTTTTAATCGAATGAGCCCTTTTTGAAGTTTCTTTTGAAGGCACTTTTTACGAAGTACCCTGGTCTAAGATCAAGGAAAAAAAAAATAATACATTGTGCCAACATCTTTCTTTAGTTAGGCAGCGCTGTTGCGCTGCCTATGATACGTAACTTACGAATTAAGTTACGTAACGAACTTCTATATTCCTATATTTTTAATACGCATATTGGGGGGTCCACCCCCTAGTCAATACCTCGCTCTTTACGCTAGAATTCAAATTTTGTTCCAAATCTATAAAAATGACCCCTTAATCACAAAGGCCGTTAATTAGAATAAATAGCTCTTATGAAAGTATTTAAAAATCTTTGGCTTAAAGAGCGAGATATTGACTAGGGGTGGACCCAATCATATACATAATAATTTCTGTTCGTTTTAAGTTTTGATGTTACTCCTTACTTTCAGTTGAAAAACTTTTTTTTTATTTAATTTCCGATTGTTTTTTTAAATGAGGTTTGGAAACCCGGTGTCCCCTTCATAGCAATGTCCCTCCCCCCATGAAAAACTCCTCCGTGGAAAGATCCACCCACATAACCCCCGACCCCCCACCCACTACCAGAAACAAACCCCTGATAACATCTGTATACTTCCCAATAACCAATACTATATGTAAACATTAGGTAAAGTTCATACTTGCAGCCCCCCCCCCAGGGACTTTGGGGGATTAAGTCATCATAAAATACATATTTATTATATTTTCGACCATGCTGAACAAAATGGCTATCTCAAAGTTTTGATCGGGTGACTGGGAAAAAATGAGCGTGGGAGGGGGCCTAGTTGCCCTCCATTTTTTTATCACTTAAAAAAGACAACTAGAACTTTTAATTTCCGTTCTAACGAGCCCTCCCACGATATACTAGGACCATTGGGTCGATACGATCACCCCTGAAAAAAAAACAAATAAACACGCATCCGTGATCTTTCTTCTGCCAAAAAATACAAAATTCCTCATTTTTGCAGAGAGGATCTTGAAACCTCTAGAGTATGGTTCTCTGATACACTGAATCTGATGTCGTGATTTTCATTAAGGTTTCATAACTTTTAGGGGGTGTTTCCCCCTTTTTTCGAAAATCAGGCAAATTTTCTCAGGGGCATAACTTTTGAAGGGTAGGACTAAACTTGATAAAACTTATATATTTGAAATCAGTATTAAAATTTAATTCCTTTTATGTATCTATTGGTATCAAAATTCCGTTTTTTAGAGTTCGGTTACTATTCAGCCGGGTCGCTCCTTACTTACGTTACCACGAACCGTTTGAAAACACAAAATTCCCCATTTTTGCAGATAATACTACTACTACAAATAACAACTCACCGCAGCACCAAACAACTTGAGGCCAACACAGCTACGCACGCTCCTCCTCCATCCCAATCTATTTAAAGCTTCCCTTTTTACACCCGCCCACGATGTTCCCATCTCCTTTAAATCCTTCTTTATGACGTCCCCCCACCCCAGACCAGGACGACCTGCTTTCCGCTTCGCCCCAGACAGTTGGCCGACAAGAACAATCTTCGGCAATCTGTCATCCTTCATCCACACAACGTGCCCCAGCCACCTCAACCTTTCTTTCATTATTGCCCCGAAGAGCGGTATTGAACCATATTTTTCGTATAGCCTATATATGGTCAGTCAGCCGGGTACCCAGGACAATCCTTAAGCAATTCCTCTGGAAAACATATAACAAATCTTCATCCGCTTTTCTGAGTGCCCATGCTTCAGAGCCATATTTGACCACTGTCATCACTGTAAATTCTAATATTCTAATCTTGGTTTGCAGACTTATCTTCCTATTCTTCCAAACTTTTTAAACTGTGAAAAAACACCCTGAGCCTTGGCTATTCTACTTTTAACATCTTCACTGCTCCCACCATCTTTACTAATAATACTACCAAGGTAAGGAAAGCTGCCCACCTGATCAATCCTTTCATTACCCAACGTCACCTTTTCATCTTCACTTATTCCTAGCCTTAGTGACTGAGTCTTCTTAACATTAATTTTCAAACCTATTCTAGCACCCTGAACTCGCAAAACCTCTAAAACTTAATTCATTTTGCTCACACTTTCATCTAGGATGCTTAAATCATCAGTTATAATCTAAGTCGAGGATAATGTTTCCTCCCCATTTGATTCCGTGGTCTCCCATTGCCTTTCCTGTGCTCCTTAAGACAAAGTCCACCAACATAATCCATATAAAGGGGGATAAAACACAACCCTGCTTAACTCCTGATTTAATACAAAACCAACTGCTAACCTCATTTCCTACCTTAACCGCAGCAGTGTTATTCTCGTACATAGCACTAATCACTTTAATGTTTTTGTCTGGTATACCATACAGGGATAAAACCTTTACTAAAGCTCTTCTATCAACAAGATCGAACGCTTGCTCATAATCTATAAAACTGAGGACCAAAGGTGTTTGACAACTCAGGAACTTCTCAATTATTAACCTAAGAGTTAAAGTTTGGTCAACACATCCTCTACCTTTTCTAAAACTGCACTGTTCTTCTCTTAAAACTTTGTCTACGGCATCTCTTCGTCTAAAAAGTATAATGTTACTAAGTAATTTACTACCTACAGAGACCAGACTAATCCCTCGATAATTATTACACTCACTTTTATCACCTTTCCTATAAAGTGGCTTAATTGAGGTTTTCCTAAAATCGTTAGGTACTTCCCCTTTTTCAAAAATCACACTCATAATCTTCAGTAACCTATTTCTAACCTCAGAGCCACTATATTTAATAAACTCATTTACCACCCTATCAGCACCTGGAGCCTTATTATTTTTTAATCCTTTTATTACTGCTGCTAATTCTTCCTTACAAAACAAATCTTCCTTCACATCCAAGGTGTCACAAACTTTTCCATTTTCCTCTATATCATTTCCTGCAACTCTATCTATGGTCTAGCAAATTGTCAACATGTTCTTTCCCTCTTTAATTATTTCCTTGTCGCTTATTGATGTCTTTTTCCTGTCTTTTACTTGGCCACGATCGAACCAGCTACTCCCTCTTAATATATTAACATACCTGTATAACATTTTACTATTATGCCGTCTAGCTGCATCTTCCAGATCCTCGGCAATTTTATCCATGGCCTCCACTTCACGCCTCCTTAGTTCATATTTTAATGCTTTCTCCACTTTCCTTACATCCTTTTTTTTTTAATATGATCTATCACTCAGATAATTCTTGTAAAAGCCCTTTCTCCTTTCTATTAAACATACAGGTTTTTTACTGATATTGTTAGCTGGAGTTCTAGCTTTCTTCCCTAAGACACCTTCGTCAACTTCACAAATTATTTTTCTAAAAGTATTCCAACCATCTTCCAAATTATCAAATTTTAAACTCTCAAGTTTAGTATTCAACTGTTCCTGGAATTTTTTTTGCGGATAGGAGCTTCAAACCTCTACCGTACGTTTCTCTGATACGCTGAATCTTATGGTGTGATTTTCATTAAGGTTATATGGCTTTTAGGGGCTGTTTCCCCCTTTTCTCGAAAATCAGGCAAATTTTCTCAGTCACCGCTTAACTTTTGATGGGTATGACTAAACTTGATGAAACTTATATATTTGAAATAAACATAAAAATCTAATTCTTTTGATGCATCTCTTGGTATCAAAATTCCGTTTTTAGACTTTCGGTTACTACTGAGCCAGGTCGCTCCTTGCTTACAGTTCGTTACCACGAACTGGTTGAAAATACAAAATTCCAAATTTTTGCAGATAGGGGCTTGTACCCTCTAACATAGGGTTCTCAGATACGCTGAATCTGAAGGTGTGATTTTCATTAAGGTTATATGACTTTTAGGGGGGTGTTTTCTCCTTTTCTCGAAAATCAGGCAAATTTTCTCAGCCACCGCGTAACTTTTGATAGGTATACTAAACTTGGTAGGTAGACTAAACTTGATGAAACTTATATATTTGAAATCAGCATAAAAATCTGATTCTTTTTATGTATCTATTCGTATCAAAATTCCATTTTTTACAGTTTCGCTAACTATTGAGCCGGGTCGCACCTTACTTACAGTTCGTTACCACTAACTGTTTGATTACCATTGGTTCAGGGAAGAAGTCACCATATTTATTCAATGAAGCCAGAAAATCAAAAAGCCGCATGAGCCATATATATGTATATATATATATATATATATATATATATATATATATATATATATATATATATATATATATATATATATATATATATATATATATATATATATATATATATATATATATATATATATATATATATATATATATATATATATATATATATATATATATATATATATATATATATATATATATAGCAAGAATAAATTACTTTGTTCTGAAATTACTCTAAACATTGCTATTCTAATTATCCTGAATATAAATTATTGCATTAAATAGTATTTAATCATTTTAAAATTTTTTAACGTTAATTATAGAAGTTTCATTGGCCATAGTTTAATAGTTAATTTCATAGTCAATGAAATAATTTTATTTACCTTTCGTTTGCTAGTATCCTTCGATGTCAGCTCAAAGGTTTATGGATTTTATGCAAATTGTAAATATTGATGAATGACTTACTTTTGGCTATTAGGTATTTGGTTTTAATTCTTCTAATTTTGACTTTTATTGACTTTTATTCATTTATTAATTTGATTTTTCATTGATTTTTCTTGATTTGTTTTTTCCGCATTGACTCTCCACATTTGTGTTGGGTTTTTTTCTTTGCCGTTTTTTGGCATTTTCCTTGAACATTTTGTTATTCACGCTGAAGAAGAGAGACGGTTGTCCTTTCGAATATTCACTTTGTGTTTTCAGTATTTTCGTTTGGTCTTAAAAAATCCTATTTTTGTTAGTTTTTTCGTTAATTATAGATTATAATTTTTATGAACTAAATAAATTAGCTCTGAGGAGCTTCTTAGGGTAGCTTGCCTAGCTTATGGTCAAAATTCCCAATGGAAGAAATCACCATTTATATGCAATACAGCCAGAAAATCAAAAAGCAATATAAGCCACATGTGAACCCAACTGAATAAAAAGCCAATAAAGCCAAATTCTAAATACAGTCAGGCTATAGAAAGAAACATGGGAAATATTAAGGGGTGTTTTGCATTTAAAATGGTGATTTTTTTTTTTTTTTTTGCGTGGATTTAGATGTATGATTTTCAACTTTCGAACTAAACAGAAAAAGGTTAAGAGTCGATTACCCAGAATTTATTTGGGCCATCTGATCATAGAATTTGAGAAAACTTCATATGTCTGCTGTTTCAATGTTTCATTTACAACTCAGGACGCAGCGCGACAATTTCAAGGTCACTCTTCTGAAAAATTTTATGCTATATAAGTGCTCAAATTTTGGATGATCGCAACTGTGTTCTTCCTGGGCCATCTTGGCCCACTGCCCCTTTAAAAATAGAAATGAAATGTCAACTCACGGGACATTTCATAAGTACGAATTATGTATTTAAGTCAAGTATGTAATAGTAACAAAATTTCACTTTTCAAAAAAGTATTGTGTTTAAAAATATAATAAACCCCCCAAAAGCGATGGAGGCCCCTGGAATCTAGCCTGTACGTTGTTTGTAGTTATATCCTTCAAGCAAAATCTGGGTAACAAAAGTTGATGACAAAAATATTTTAATTAATTATCGTATTTACACTAAAAATTGTATAACAAATATCACAACAAATAAATAAATAGCTTGTCCATGTGACCTAGAAAATAACAAAAACATTCTTGGTAGGCTAAAAACTATGTTAAGGACAGTTTTACTGTATCAAGGACAGTAAAAATGAAGCCTGTTGTTCGAACTTTGGTAAGTGGAAAATTAAACAACCGTATATAACTTTAAAAATTATGAAAAATTGATAATTCAACTTTTTGAATGAAAATACCTCTATAAAGTTGAGACTTTTCTTTGAACGTGAAATTTCCTTAATGAGCCAATAATGTTTGAGTTTTTACGGGCGGAAAGTGTTGTCAAATTTAACTGTTTGCTTTTTCTTATTTGTCTTCACCGTTCAACGTGGCAACACGGATAAAATGTGATATTTTTCAATAACTTCATAATTTTGAAGCAATCAAAAAAAAATCTTAGAAGATGTCAGTTATCAGATATGAACAGAACTAAGATGGGTATTTAAACTTACTTAAAAGGTACTTAAAAGGATATTTTGAATTATGATTTAATAATTCAATGATGAAGTCACTGTACAAAGATCTTAAATAAAACCATTCAAGTTGTTTTTGTGAATGCAATCTAGGTGTAATATTTTTAAGCATGTTCCTTAAAGCAGATACAGCAGATGCTTTCATAATTTCTTTTGCCATTTTCACAATTACACATGAATTGTGTAATCTATTGTAGTAATTATTCACTTTCGTATCTGTTGCAGTTTTTTGCAGTATCTGTTGCAGTTTTTTAAACTAATGTGTTGCAGTAATTATTCACTTTCGTAACTGTTGCAGTTTGTTGCAATATCTGTTGAAGTTTTTTAAATATCTGTTGCAGTAATTATTCACTTTCGTAACTGTTGCAGTTTGTTGCAATATCTGTTGCAGTTTTTTAAATATCTGTTGCAGTAATTATTCACTTTCGTAACTGTTGCCTGGTTTGTTGCGGTATCTGTTGCAGTTTTTTAAATATCTGTTGCAGTAATTATTCACTTTCGTAACTGTTGCAGTTTGTTGCGGTATCTGTTGCAGTTTTTTAAATATCCTATTGTAATGGTATTCACTTTCGTAACTGTTGCGGTTGTTGCAATATCTGTTGCAGTTTTTTAAATATCTGTTGCAGTAATTATTCACTTTCGCCTTTGTTGCAGTTTGTTGCGGTATCTGTTGCAGTTTTTTAAATATCTGTTGCAGTAATTATTCACTTTCGTAGCTCCGACATTGTCAGTAGTCAAGCAAAATCAAGCTAAGATAATTTTTTAATTCTTAATAATTACAAATTAAGTACCTTAAACAAAATACGAGTCCTTCGAAAAACCACTCGTTTGCGAAACAAGCAACACAAAAGATACGTTACAAAAAAGATACATCACTGGCTATACTATATTCTGGCTTTCACTGGCTTTCACTATATTCTACTGCTCATTTAATCGACAATATGA
The DNA here is from genome assembly GCF_049724085.1 of Artemia sp. Qi Xiang Cuo. NCBI lineage: Eukaryota > Metazoa > Arthropoda > Branchiopoda > Anostraca > Artemiidae > Artemia > Artemia sp. Qi Xiang Cuo. The sequence goes on along the minus strand of NC_142797.1, from coordinate 77,618,524 downwards.
TTCCTCTTTCAGGTTTTTGTCTTTTTAACATGTCAGATTTTTGACTTGTTAACAAGTGCGGACCTGATAAGACTTAGGCCCTCCCAACACAAATTTTAAGTTGCCTTGCTCCCCCCCCCCCCCGATATATCTCGTCCCCTGAAAAGTTTACAATCGATCTCCCAGCCGCAATAGAAACAAAATAGGACGGGACTTGCAAAATTGGTAATTTTGGAAATATTTATTTACAAAAATAGCACCCAGCATATTTTTGAATTGCCGAAATATGTTATGATGTTCTTGGGCGAAATATGTTATGATGTTCTTGGGCGAAATATGTTATGATGTTCTTGGGCGAAATATGTTATGATGTTCTTGGGCGAAATATGTTATGATGTTCTTCATTTACGATGACAGGGATGGGATTGGTACGTCTTATCGACATGTATAAACACACATTTCATCAGTTTTCATTTGGAGAAGGAACAAAAGCCGAGAATTTTCCTTTGAGACTGAAAAGGGCTGAAGAAAAAGTTTTCTGTAATTTAAATATTTCAGGCGTGGTGTTGAAAGTGCTCACCATGAACTTTGATACACACATTAACATTGAAATCTGAATGCGTTTTTGAAAACTTCTGCCAATTCATTTGATGTAATTTCCACAATTGTATTGCGAAAGAACTCTCAGAATAATTGCTATTGGTTAAAACACAATCCAAGGGAGTATCTAAGAGTTCCTATGCGTGATGCAAAAATGTGTGCTGCTTGATGCAAAATGGCGTTTACAGTGCTGTTTCAAACGTAACTTAATTTGTTCCTGGATACTTTCAGTGCCTGCGGACTATTGTGACTACTGTGGACTATTGTGGACTACTGTGGACTATTGAGCGTTCTTGATGATATTTAAAATATTCTATATAAAATAAAAGTTTACCAAGTAATATTACACAGTAGTTTCATTAACGAGATAGTTGTACATCTTTATTCACACTGGACATTTTTCAACTCCCCCCCACCCTATGAATTTACATTATATTTATATTTTACCTTGGATTTTTGGGACCTTTCAAATAGCACTGCAGGGCGATCCTACGAGAGGGGCCTCCTCTGGAGGCCAAGTAGCCTGACTTCTTCCTTTGGGCTGGACTCTGATTAGCGGATAATTCTTCCATGTTTTACTTGTTTTGATTAAGGACTTTTTTACGAATAAGAGCTTTCGGTAGTAGTAAATTTAGGGTGTTATAAAGGAATTCGCAGTGAAATTTAACTTACGCCGAATGAATCTGAAGAATATGAGATACGTTTCTTAAAGTTTCATTCAAATATTACAACAACTTTATAAGTTAGCGACAGTTGTTCTTCACTTAACAAATTATCTTCTAAAAAAAAACTCGTTATTTATTCAATGGCCTGATTTTTTCTTCTTTTTTATGGGAGGGGGGGTATACCTTTTTTGGTACTTTTCATATGAGGGTAAAACTTATGGTTCTATTAGGCACTTCGACGCTAAAACCGCAAATAAATAAAACCTGGCTCATAATTTTCAAAACGGCTCATACAAAAATAATCCTCGAACTAATTATTTTAATGTTAAATAAAGTCAATTTATTCGTATTAATGTGAATAAATATCAAGCCGATTTGTGAATAAGTTGCACTGCGAGCCCAGATATCGTTTCTGGTAGTATAATTGTCTTCTTCATTTAAAAATTGTTCGTTGCTCAATAGTCAAAAATGAAAATGAATTTACAAAAGTCTTAGCTGTAGCCATCAGACAAAGAGCACAAAAGTCATAGCTCTTAAAACCTTTTTAAAGCAAAAATTCAAAACATTTTGTAAGCCCTCCATCAGTACCGTCTTTCCTATAAACTGCAGTTTTCTCACACGGAAGCTCCCTTAGTAAAAAGCTCCTGAAGAAGTAACTAATCCCTTGGCGCCACTCTCCCTAAACATATTAGTTAGCTCTGAAAGCGTGTCGATTAGCAGGGGCGTCGTTGGGGGAGGGGAGGGTGTCCCCCATTAATTTGGATAGAAAAAAATATTGTACAACCCATCCCCCCTGAGTATCCGGATATGAACCCCTCTTGCCCCCCAATAAAATGCTGGAAATTCGCCCTTATCGATTAACCTATTTGGCTGGAAGCATTCTCTGACAGATAAGTCTCTAAAATGTCTCTTTGAAATACTGCACATTTCTAACCGATTTTTATGGTTCTAAGGACTTGTAATTTTGAAGAATGGCATCAGGGTTTTGAGGGCTGTCATAAACTAAAACCTCTGTAGGACTCCTCTATGGGAGTTGTAAACCCTCCATCACTGCCTTCACTCCCAGAAAATATAGTTTCTTTTACATCAATATTTCCCTCCAGTAAATCTCCTGAAGAAGCAATATGGGACACTAAGCCACTGTATACTCTTCCAATAAACCGTGGTTTAGTCACTGGTGGGGCTGAAAAGGTTCTCAAGCATTCTTCATCATAAGGTTGTAAACTCAGGGGAATTCCTGGCCTAATGTTTGCTAAGTTCCTTTCCCAATAAATTAACTCTAGTTGATAAAACCTCTTTTCTTCGGTGAGTCGTTGGAGTTCAGCCTCTTTATCTGCCATAACTTGCTGCATTTCTAGAATCACCTGAATGTCTACATGGTTATCACAAGATTTTGATGATGTGTGAGTTGGCGATGGAGATTGACCATCGCCGGGCCCTCTTCTGTGAAAGAAAGAAGAAATAATTAGAACCTGAATAAAATAAAATTGTATTTTTATAAAACTATTTCACGGACGATATGCAGTGAATTCATGTTAAAGTAAAAAAAAAAGTATAACAGGATCGTCTCAAAACTTTTTTTTCGAGAAATGGATTAGTTATTAAAGTGTAAACAAAGGTAAATGTTCAAATTGTACGAAGTAACATACTATAAGATAAAGTTAAAACTGGAAAAAAATCCTGCATAATCAAATTGTAATAGGAAGGAGTATCTTATTGGAACCAATACAGAAATATTTTACAGGTCGAAATCTTTTGATACCTTTAAGTTCTAGTGATGTCTAGGGGTAGAATATTTTGCTTGCCGAGAGAGAGGATTTCTCTGGTGAATATTTGGTATAGAAATTAGTTTTGGATACTAAGATCCTCAATTGTTTCTCAGTTCAATAAATTAAATGATGTTGCTTATATATATATATATATATATATATATATATTATATATATATATATATATATATATATATATATATATATATATATATATATATATATATATATATATATATATATATATATATATATATATATATATATATATATATATATATATATATATATATATGTATATATATATATATGTATGATATATATATATATATATATATATATATATGTATATATATATATGTATGTATATATGTATATATATATATATATATATATATATATATATATATATATATATATATATATATATATATATATATTTACTTACTTTACACTTTCGGCGGGAACCAGATGATGAACCGTCTTGCCCGGCACCAAAGGATCTTGGGATGACTTCCGACGACCACTTGGACCTGTCGGCTGCAGCTTCTCCGGCGATCTTCAGCCAGTCTTTGTCCCATCTCCGACCGTGTCTCCTGAATCCTCCCCACGGTTCCAGGTCCTCCTTGAATTTTTGCCACAGGTCCTTCTTTTGTCCTCCTGATTTACGTTTCCAGTAGGGGGCTGGTTCGCAGACAAGGACGTCTCGACATATCGTGCCTTCGGGACGGCGCAATGTGTGGCCGAGGAGCTTCAGGCGACGTCTTTTAATGATAAGCGATAGCTCTTCTGATTGGCCACAGCGACTCATTACTTCACTATTGGAAATCCTGTCCCATCTCTTAATGTGGAGGATGTAACAAAGGCAGCGGTGGTCGAACATGGCCAAAGTTCTTGCATCTTCAGTCTTGATCAGTCATGTCTTGCAAGCACACAGTAGTACTGCTCGAACAGTTGCACCATAGATTCTGACTTTTGTTTTGGTTGAGATCTCCCGTCTGGTCCATAATGCTTTTTTCAGACTAGTAAAGACTCCCCAGACTTTTGCTATGCGGGCAGAGATATCTCTTTCAGCTCCGCCATCTGGTGTTATGATAGAGCCAAGATACTTGAATTCCTCAACGCTTTCTATTGGCTCACCGTCGAGGGTAACTTGGCAAGGAGCAGGTTGGTTGAGAGCCAATACTTCAGTCTTTGCGCCGCTGATGGCCAGTCCGATGCGCTTTGAGACCTCATAGGTATCGTCGATCATGCCATGTAAGCTGTCGGCGGTAGTTTCCAGCTCAGCAACGTCGTCTGTGAAGTCCAGATCTGTCAGGGACTGGAGGAAACCAGCTATTTGTCCGAAGACTATTCCGCTGTGGTTTCTCATTGCATTATACATGATCCAGTCTATCGCGCAGTTGAATAATATAGGCGAAAGGGGGCATCCCTGCTTTACCCGGAACTCCACTGGAAACTTAGGGGTGTCATTGCCGGAAACACGGACGCAAGTCTCAGTGTCCTTATACGCACTTCGGAGTATCTCAATGATCTCCTGTGGCGCACCGTCTTCATCCATAATTCTCCATAGCTCCTCTGTGATGAGAGATTCGAAGGCAGCTACAAAGTCAATAAAAACGATGAGAAGGGGTAGATGAAACCTGCTAAACTGCTGAAGGATGAGACGACTCGTAAATATCTGTTCTGGACAGCCTCTGCCTGGTCTGAAGCCTGCTTGTTCAGGACGGGTTAACTTATCTCGTGCGTCTTTGAATCGATTCAAAAGAATGACGCAGAAGATCTTCATGGCATGGTCGATCAGGGAGATACCTCTATAGTTTCCGTAAATGATCTTGTCTCCTTTTTTGTATAGCGGAACGAGGAATGATACTTTCCTGTCTTTTGGGAAGGTCTTCGTCGTCCATATCTGGACAAACAGGTCCGTTTGGCAGCATTGTAGAGTTGGTGAGGCCTTAAAAATTTCAGAAGGGATTCCATCCTCTCTAGGAGTTTTATTGTTTTTAATGCACTTCAGCGCTTTTTGTACGTCCGCAATACTTGGCGGATCGAGGTTTATTGCGTAGGGCTCTCTAGCAGCAATCTAGAAGGCAGGTAGATCGCACGGGGGTTTGACAGGGTTTAGTAGCTCAGAAAAATGCTCTCGCCAGCGTTCCATGCGTCCTTCTTCTGTTCGGATGAGTTCTCCGGACTTATCTTTCAGTGTGTCAACCGTTACAGGAGCTTTTCCAGTCGCTTCTTTCAGTAGTTTGAACATTTTCCTGCTGTTGTGGCTCCTAGATGCTTGTTCCAACTCATTCGCCAGATCTGACCAGTACTGTTCTCTGTCCCGTTTCAGTGACTGTTTAACTGCTTTGCGGGCTACTTTTAAGGGTTCTTTTGCACCTTCCACGAGCGGTCGCTTCTTCTCAACTAGTTCTATGGTGTGGTCAGAGATACAGGCTCGCTGTTTTCATTTTGTTTGGCCAAGCACCTCCTCAGCCACGTCCTGTGTCGCAATTTTTATCTGCGCCCAGTCTTCATCGACGAGTGAGAGACGATTCAAGGCTTCGAACCGGTTGCTTAGCTTTAACTCGAAGTTGGCTTTAATTTCCGGGCATCTTAGTTTCGACACATCGAAGGGCTTCCCTGCCTTCCGTCACGTCTGCCCACTAAGGCGGTGACGGACTTTGCAAGTGAGGAGACAGTGATTAGATCCATTTATAGATCCTTTGTTTGCTCCTCTGTATACCCGAGCATCTGTGCAGGAGCTCCTCCATCTTCTGCTGACTAAGATGTGGTCGATCTGGGCTGTTGTTACACCGTCGTTCGAACGCCATGTAACGAGGTGGAGTCTCTTGTGCTCAAAGAGAGTGTTTGTGACGCATAGGGTGTTGTATCTGGCTAGCTGTAAGAGCCTTTCTCCATTGATGTATCTGTCACCAACGGTGTGGCGGCCAATAGCTGCTGCTGTGTCGGGGTCTGCTCTGCCAAGCCGGGTGTTCTAGTCTCCAGCTACAAAGAGTATGTCACGCCTTGGTGTCTTGTCGATGATTCTTTGTAGGTCATAATAAAAGGCATCTCTGACCGCGTCACTACTGTCCATTATCGGAGCGTACACGGCGATTATGGTTATGTGGCTAATATGGCCTCTCAGTCTGATCATGATGATTCTGGGTGACATTGGCTCCCAAAAGGTGACACACGATGCAGTAGGACCGTCTATTAGGAACCCAACTCCTTGCTGGCCGGTACCCTCATTGGGACCCGGGTTATAGAACTGGAAAGAGTCAAATTCGGAAACGGTAAACTTTCAGGACAGAACATCATTAAGTCTCGTTTCTGACAGACAACAAACGTTGATTTTATGCTTCTGCAGCTCCCTCGAAAGGATCGGTTGCGTAGATTCCAGCTTGCAGCTGTGAACATTCCACGTGTCAATATTAAGATGTTTTCTTGATCGGGTGGCTTGCATACTTGTCGGGCCAGGCACCACCCTGACCTGGTCCGCGTCGGCTACCGCGAACGCCGTAATAGTAGTATCTCTCTGCATTTGATCTTCCATATCCATAGGTGTTTCATAGGAATTGACTTGACCAAAGGCTCCCCAGACCCTTGGCGTCCCGTTGCGTTAGCCATTCTATTTGTCGGGCTAGGCTACTAATTGAATGTTACTCCACTCCACCGCTGTGAGGCACAACTTAGGGCTCTCCTCCCGGCTCGCTAGGGACGGGGGCGTGAATCCTCGCTCCGAGGCCCCAACCATATATATATATATATATATATATATATATATATATATATATATATATATATATATATATATATATATATATATATATATATATATATATATATATATATATATATATATATATATATATATATATATATATATATATATATATTTCAAGCGTTGGATGCAAATTTTACAGCGCATTCAAATGAAGCGAAATAAAACGACCTGAAACAGACCGTCCGGATGTATAAGTGAGCATACAATACTCCTCAGCATCCTGAGAAGCCCCAAATTCAAGATTTACCTCAATTTATAGAGGACGGAAAGTGGGAATCCATGTATTTCGTTTTACACACAAAATATATATATATATATATATATATATATATATATATATATATATATATATATATATATATATATATTCTGTTATATATATATTATCTGTTATATATATATATATATATATATATATATATATGTATATATATATATATATATATATATATATATATATATATATATATATATATATATATATATATATATATATATATTGTCTGTTATGGAAAAATAATATTTTCTGTTCGTTTTAAGTTTTGATGTTGCTCCTTACTTTCAGTTGAAAAACTTTTTTTTTATTGTTTAATTTCTGATCTTTTTCCTTAATAATGCTGGGAAATGCGGCGCACCGTTCATAGCAATGTCCCTTCCCCATGAAAACTTCCTTCAAGGAAAAAAAATTAAAATTTTTTTTAAAGTTTTGGTTACTATTGAGCTGTGTCGCTGGCTTCTTACTTACAGTTAGTCACCACGAACTGTTTGACTAGTGTTCTTCAATAAGAACAAAAAAAAAACCTAAAAGGTATTTCTCATTTTTCTAGTTCCTCTGTAAAGTTTATGCTGGGTTACATAACTCAGTTTAATAAACCCAGCGGATTATTTATAATTTACAAGCTGTAAGCCGGGTATATTTTGTAATATCATTAGGTGATAAGAAGCAATAATATCTATTAAAACACTTAAGGCACAAAGGGTAGTAAAATTAAATCCGATTTTTCTTTGCAAAAACATCAAAACTTTAAAAAACGGAAAGTTGATCAAACAGTTCGTGGTAACGAACAGTAGGTAAGGAGCGACCCGGCTCAATGGTAACCGAAACTCTAAAATACGGAATTTCGATACCAATAGATACATCAAAAGAATCAGATTTTAATGCTGATTTCAAATATATAAGTGTCATCAAGTTTAGTTATACCCATCAAAAGTAACGCGCCTGAGAAAATTTGATTGATTTTAGACAAAGAGGAAGACCCCCTAAAAGTAATAGAACCTTAATGAAAATGACACCATCATATTCAGCGTATTAGATAACCCTACTGTAAAGGTTTCAAGCTCCTATCTACAAAAATGTGGAATTTTGCATTTTTTGCCAGAAGAAAGATTACGGATGCGTGTTAATTTTTTTTTTTTTTTCCAGGGTTGATCGTCTCGACCCAGTGGTACTAGAATACCGTGGGAGGGCTCATTGGAACGGAAATTAAAATTTCTAATGCCCTTTTTAAGTGACCAAAAAAATGAAGGGCAACTAGGCCCCCTCCCACGCTCATTTTTTTCCCAAAGTCATCCGATCAAAATTTTGAGATAGCCATTTTGTTCAGCATGGTCAAAAATATGATAACTATGTCTTTCAGGCTGACTTAATCCCTCAAAGTCCCCGGGGGGAGGGCTGAAAGTTGTGAACTTTACCCAATGAACAAAGAATTTGAATTCAAGTTATCAAGTATTTTGCAGTAGGTTGCATAGGTTGCATCAAGACATGGCTAATTGTAGACAGAGAAAAGCCAAGACAGATAGTCCAAGTATTTGAGAGGCAAATGTTTAAATGGCTGGGGCACGGGTAAATGGCAGGAGTATGCATGACTCTCTTATTGGACATATACACTTATTAGACACTCTTATGGGTTATTGAGAAGTATACAGACGTTTTCAGGGGGGATTTTTTCTGGTAGGTGGGGAGGTGGGTCGGGGGTTATATGGGAGGATCTTTCCTTGAAGGAAGTTTTCATGGGGGAAGGGACATTGCTATGAACGGTGCGCCGGATTTCCCAGCATTATTAAGGAAAAAGATCAGAAATTAAATAATAAAAAAAAAAGTTTTTCAACTGAAAGTAAGGAGCAACATCAAAACTTAAAACGAACAGAAAATACTATTTATATGATTGGGTTTACCCCCTGGTCAATACATCGCTCTTTAAGCCAAAAGATTTTTAGTACTTTCATAAGAGCTTTTTATTCTTTGATTAAGGGGTCATTTTTAGAGAATTGGAACAAAATTCGAACTTTAGCTTAAAGAGCAAGGTACCCCTAATATACGTATTAAAAATCTATGAATATAGAAGTTCGTTACGTTAGTTAATTCGTAAGTTACGTATATTTATTACTAATGAAAACGTTCGTAAATAAAATTAAACAACTTTCGAGAAAGCCATTTAACCAAATAAAAGTAAAATTAATATGCAAATTTTGTTTTAATTATTCATATACGGTGAGCCAAAATCAAAACCCGCATTAATTCAAAAACGTTCAAAAATTAAATAGAAAATAACAGGTTTTTTTTAGCTGAAAGTAAGGAACGACGTTAAAACTTAAAACGAACAGAAATTATTCCGTATATTAAAGGGGCTGTCCCCTCCTCAACGCCTCACTCTTTATACTAAAGTTTGACTTTCTCACAACTCTATTTTTTTTAAACAATAAAAAACTTTAGCGTAAAGAGCGAGGCGTTGAGGAGGGGACAACCCTTTAATATACGGAATAATTTCTGTTCGTTTTAAGTTTTAACGTCGTTCCTAACTTTCAGTTAAAAAAACCTGTTGTTTTTTTTATTTAATATCAAAAGAATCAGTTTAGTATGCTGATTCTAAATGTATGAAATTCATGAAGTTTAGTGTTACCCGTCAAAAGCTATGAGCCTGAGAAAATTTGCCTGATTTTCGAAAAAGGGGGAAAACACTGCCTAAAAGTCAAGAAGTTTTAATAACAAATATCACACCATCAGCTTCAGGATGTCAAAGAACCCTATTGTAGAAGTTTCAAACCTCTATATACAAAATTGTGGAATTTTGCTTTTTTGCCAGAAGAAAGATCACGTTTGCGTATTTGTTTGTTTCTTTTTTCCCCAGGGGTGATCGTATCAAAATAATGGTCCTAGAAGATCGGGAAAGGGTGCATTCAAGCGGAAATTGAACTTATAGTGCCCTTTGTAAGTGACGAAAAAGATTGGACGAAAACTAACCCTTCTCCCAAGCCCCTGTTTTTCCCAAAGTGGTCCGATAAAAATTTGTAGATAGCCATTTTGTTCAGAATAGTTGAAAGATCTAATAACTACACCTTTAGGGGTAACATGACCCCCCACAGTCTGCGGGGAGAGGCCTGAAAGTTATGAAATTTGCTCATTGTTTACAAATAGTATTTATTATTGGAAAGTATACAAGCTTTTTCGGGGGGAGGGGGTTACTTGGGGTGGGTTCCATGGGGTGAATTATCCGTGGGGAGGGAAACTTCCGGGGACGAAAATTCCAGGAGAAATTTTACACTGGGGGATTTGACTAAATTCATATACTATATAAAAACTAGTCTTTTTTAAGACCGAATTATCCTTAAGAAATTTTATGTAGATGGGAGAGGGGATTTTCGGAAAGTATAGGATTTTCCGGAGAGAATTTTACGGGAGGGGATATTTTATGTAGGAGTAAACTTCAACAGAGGAGTTTCCTGTGAGGAGGGGAACTTTTATTCTGACAAGTGAGTTTACCTGCATTGTTTGAAAAACGATCAGAAATCAAATAAAAAAAACCAAGTCTTTTCAACTGAAAGTAAGTACAAAACATTAAAACTAAAAATGAACAGAAATTATTCCATATATAAAGGTGTTGCCCCCTCCTCAATACCCTACTCTTTACGCTAATTTTTAATTGTTTGTCTCAGTTTTTAAGAACGGCTCCTGAAACATTGTGACCGTTTAATTAGAATAAGAAGCTTTTTTTCAATATTGCTAGAAACTTTAGCTAGACAATTAAATCCCAGAAAAAAGACTTAAAAAGAATTTCGTATAGCTTTTCTGACAAATTACCCCAACATAAAATTTCCCCTAGAAATTTTACCCCTGCAAACTTCCGTCGCCATGGGAAGTTCACTCCGTGGAAAAACCCCCAAGCAGAAAATTCGTCCACCCCCATCCGAAAAATGTATGCAAAATTCTCAATAACAAACACTATACGTAAACAGTGGGCAAGTGTTATAACTTAAAGACCTTTACCCTAGGGCCGCGGGGGGTCATGTTATCTCCAGAGGCATAGTTATTTGGTCTTTGAACTATGCTGAACAAAATGGCTATATTAAAACTTTGCTCAGATGATTTTGAAAAAAGGGGTCTAGTTGAACCCCAATTTTTAGGTCACCCAAAAAGGACACAAGAACTTTTCATTTTCGTTCGAATAAGCCCTCTCGTGACATTCTAGGACCACTGGTTCGATACGATCACCCCTAAGAAAAAATAACAAACAAAAACAAAACAAAGAAACACTTTTCCGTGATCTTTCTTTTGGCAAAAAAAATGCAAAATTCCACATTTCTGCAGATAGAAGCTTAAAGCCTCTACAGTAGATCAGGCAAACTTTCTCAGGCTTGTAGCTCCTGATAAGTAACACTAAACTTAACGAAACTTATATACTTGGAATCAATATAATAAGCTGATTCTTTTGATATATCTACTGTTGTTAAAATTCCGTTTTTTAGAGTTTTGGTTACTATTGAGCCGGGTTGCTCCTTACTTAAAGTTCATTACGTTCATTTGCAATAGAATGGCAAGGAAAAATGATTGTCTCTCATGGAGCTAGAATTTCGAAAGCACTTAAAAGACGATTAAGAAAATGTACTCCTAAATTGAATATTTACGTTTTTATGTACCTGTCCATGTTTGTCGCTTTTTTTTAGATGAAAACTTTCTGAAAACTTCTTTCGAAACCTGTGGCAGATTTTGTGATCTAGATGGAGAAACTGAGAGAATATGTAAAGGATAATCACATATTTGCATTAGTTTGTTTTTTTGTTGTTTTTTTTTTTACCAAGGGCTGTCGTACCGAACCACTAGTAGTGGCTTTTCGAAAAAGATTTCATTCTAGTGACAATTCAAAGATGTAGTGCACGTTTCAAGTAACAAAAAAGGTTACATCACAGGAAAGTGCCAAATTCTAGAATTTATCTCTTAAAACAGTAATTTTGGCCCAAACGGGGCGAATGATTACCGCAACAAAACTGCTAAAAACTATTGAAGGGGCGGTGCCCCCCAAATAATTTGGAGAGAAAAAATTATAATATAGCCTATGTCCCTTGACTATCCAGATATGGACCCATCTTGCCCCCCCCCAAATGAAAATTCTGGAGCTCACCCCTGTCTCTCTCAGCCTTAGTCCTGGCAACAAAAGGTTGTTGTCAGGATGACAACATTTCATGTTGTCAAATGAAAACTAACTTCAAAATTCATGTTGTCAAATGAAAGTAAAGAGTAGCATCGAAATTTCAAAACTAACAGAAATTATTCCGTAGGCAAGGAGAGTCTGCCGCCTACTCAACCTCTCGATCTTTGCGCTAAAGTTTGAATTTCTACACCCCCCCCCCCCGTGCTACACCCAGAATTAATGTTATAACAAAAGAGTAATGTGATAGACAGTTTTCCTTTACAATGCCCCAAAAATAGAAAAGCTTATTTTTATTTGCATTTGCTTTGAACAATATTATTTTCAATAGGGTTAAATGTTTCGAAACGAGATCGGGAAATAACACAAAAAATCGACTATTTTTTGTAGTACAAAATACTTTCAGTTAAGTGCTCGTTAGACTTTGGCGTTAAGAAGGGTGGATTGAGGAAGACGGAAGCCACCCTCGTATGTAGGGTGATTTTGGTCGTTTTATGTTGTACCCTCTCTGCTATCAATTGAAAACACTTCTTCAAACAATGTGGATAATGGCTGGTAAAGTTTCTTTACAAAAAAAAAACAACAAAATTCTACAACTAAAAAATCCTGGCATCAAACAGTCTACTTAATATTTCATCTACATATTCTTGCTAATCCTCTAAACCTCCTATTAAAAGTTCCACAAGCAGTAAGCCAAAAATAATCCCAAGTGATCTGTAAAGAAATTCGCAGTGCATAGGCGGATGATTCGGCATATCAATTAATTCAGATAAGCACATATAGAAAAAGCAATAAGGAATATACATTGGTAGTTTTGGTATGTTTTAGTAATCGCCTGATTTAAAAAAAAAATATATACATGAGTTTCTTTTCCTTGTATTCCTTTGCAATAACTAACGTAAAAAGGCAAATGCAGAGAAGTGACCTTCATGTCCATTTTCCCCTGCCCCCCCCCCCTTCCAAAAACAAATACATATATATATATATAATTATATATATATATATATATATATATATATATATATATATATATATATATATATATATATATATATATATATATATATATATATATATATATATATATACATATACATATATACATATACATACATACACATATATATATATATATATATATATATATATATATATATATATATATATATATATATATATATATATATATATATATATATATATATATATATATATATATATATATATATATATATATATATATATATATATATATATATATATATATATATTTCCTATAATTTTTTATACTTTCCAAAATAATTCTCCCCTTTTTAATGCTTTTTAAAAGTGTCGCCTCTAACTCCCTCGAAATGTCGTCCCCTCCCCAAACAAAATCCTTACCCAGACGTACAGGGACTGTCAGTCCCTAGAAGTTAGATACTAGACTTTAACGACCAGAATAATAAAATTATAGGATAATGAAATTAGTATTTAATTTTTTGACGGATATTCATCTTTATTATTATTGAGCAAATTAATTTGTCAATGCAAAAAAAGCTAAGAATCAATCAAATACTTAGACATTAGAAAATAAAATATTTTGAAAAGTAGAATAAATAAACTTGGTTCTCGAATAAGTTGTATGAAGCAGTTTAGAAGCATAGAGTGACAGACATATATTTATATTGCCCATGCGGTCATTCTCAATAAATATTATAACTTACAAAGGATCATGACTTCCAAGTTTTTTCCCGAAAAAAGAAAGAAATTCAAATTAGTTGAATAATCATTTCCACTGCGCATACAAAAAGAAGGCAGCAAGAAAGAAGCAGACAAGAGCAGGAGTTTGAATAACAGAACTAAAGAAGAAAACAGAGAATAAGAAAAATGAATTGAGAATGTAAAATAAAACAGAAAGTTGGGTAATAATTAGATCGTGGGGGAATCGAAAGGAAACAATAAAGAGAGTGCAATTGATACTAAAGTATTTAGGAGCAAGACATTTGACACATATATAATAAAGAGGTATATATATATATATATATATATATATATATATATATATATATATATATATATTGGAAAGAGGGTGTAACCCCCTCCAAAATCGTAGATCTAGAGGTAACGTGAAGAAAGTGGTTTTGATTTGGAAGGCAAACCTTCTTTCTGTAATATGCCAACTGAAGTACCAAGCATCTTGCCTGTACTATTATATTTTTATGCCAAAATTGCGTATTATAAAAAGCAAGTAATTGGGAACTATGACTTTCTTGTTCATAACTCATGCTATTGTTAGGGAATATTTGTCCCTAACAGTAGCAGTCATGGCAATTTGTAGAAAAAGCCAAGACAAATAGTCCGAGTGAGTGAGAGGCAAATCCAGGATAAGCCCTTTTTAAGATTGTATAAAAGTGATGTCATTTCATTCGTTGACAGATAAGTCCATCTATCATCTGTCCATACGTCATTCCCAGGGCAGAACTAAGGTGGTTATTCATAGAATTAAGAAATGAAAGATTGGATTGATTTTGGCTTGAGACGTGGCGGACAATGTCCAATGGACTTGTATGCAAAATCTGGGACTGACTTTGGTGGGACTAATAAGTGAAACCTAAGCCTAATAAGGCTTGGCAGCTTGTAGTCTAAAGGTGGAATACCGTGTCATAGGATTGAGACATGACCAATAAGTCCCCTGGACTCGCAGGCGAACAGTGAAACCTATAGTTTTTCAAGTGTTTGATTAAATGGCACGGGTAATGGCGAGAGTCAGTATGACGCTCTTATTGGACAAATACTTGTGTGTTAGCTTTTGGAAAGGCAAACCCGCCTAGAGTCTCAGGCAGAATGGTCAAGAATTTAAGAACCGTTAGATTGCCTGGAATAAGAGGCAAACAAGGCAAGCTCGCCTATGGTCTTAGGCAGGTTGATCAAGGATTTCGAATTGACACAGGATCGTTAATTTACGTGGAATGAAAGGCAAAAAAGCTTTTGAAGCTAAATAATGAGGGCCCCAACTACCTAGAGATCTCACATGCA
>NC_142797.1:77560467-77602795 GCF_049724085.1 Artemia sp. Qi Xiang Cuo | reverse complement strand
CTATTTCTGGACACCATGACATTCGCGATCGTTTACGCAATCAAATTCTCGGAAATTCACTTCCCCTTCGAGTCCTAGACAATAACATTGTTCCCGTTAGAATTCAATGCGCATGTGCAACCTTCGTTCCGGAGTTATTACAAATAGAAACATCAAATAAATCGACCTTGGAAAAAGAGGTCATTGACCGATTACGCAATCTTTCTCCCTAGGGAGGCTATGCCCTTATTTGGGGTCCCGTCAGTATTCTATGCCCATATAAGGAGTCCCCGTCGGAGTAGCACCCCCCCCCCTCTACTAACGGCACATTCAGGGACGCTGTGAATGAAAACAGTAAATAGGACTAAGGACAAAATACATTTGTTTGGGACTCCAGAGAGTGCCCTGAACCAGTCAGTAAGGTTTCCATTGTCAGTCTACACAGCACATTGGTGTTCATCATACAATTTATTAAAGAGACGATGCAATATATTCTTTTCTTGTATTCTTTATTCTTTATGATGCAATTTATTTCAGTAAGGTGCACATAATATTCAGGTCTTCAAAAGACACTGGGATTTCAGTCCTCTTCTTCCTAGTTTTTGCTTGTTTTTGAGGACAAACAGGACATTTTGAAAGAAAGATATAAAATAATCAAATGTATAGGAAACCTTAGTAAAAACCAAAATGTACTTGTCTCGAATCCGGTAAGTACGCCAGAATTTTATATGCCGAGAAACAGTCGGCAAGGTTTCCATTGTCAGTCTACAGAGCACATTGGTGTTCTTCATACAATTTAGTGAGAACACTGACAATATTTTCTAGAAAAACATGATAGCTCAGAATTATCTACAGAATTGTCTGTGGACAGGCTATAACACCTTTGAAAATTAAGCATTTGTATCCTATGAGTTGGAACAAAAAAATTAGAAATTCATTATACTAGACAATGTGTCACATTTCCGCTTCTAAATTAATGAATCAAAAGTAACTTAAAATTTGTTTTGTTGTCTTTTTTAAAACTGACTTTATTCAAGGAATTAATATTGCCAATACAATTCATATACGACAATCATTATTACATGTTATTCAGATAAGATAGATAAGATAAGATATTTATTTCAAAAATAGCACTATCACAACCCCACAGGGGGCCGAATTCGGACTCTGGAGTCGACAATATAAATGGTTGCACTAAAACTGGCAAAAATGCAAAAAACAGCAACGAAATAGAAAAATCATAATGAAAAATCATTTAAAAGTCAGTAATTAAAACTGTTAAAAGTCAATTAAAAAGTTAAAAAGATAAAAACTGGTCGAACTAAACTTAAACAAATACAAATCAGTAAAAAAATTAAAACGGACATAAAAAGGGGGATAAGCGAAAATACACAAAAAAAGAGCGAGACATAAATTCATATAAATTAAAAGGGACACTAAAAAAGTGTCAATAATTCAACTAAACTAAGTGAATAAAACTTTAAAAAAAAAATACTATTTCATTCCATGTATTTCGTTTAGGCTGTTGGACTCTTCCCGTTTGCTGGTTCGCTGGCGCTCTTTTTTCACTGCTTCGAATTATCGAAAAAAGAGCTTCAAATTGCTTTAGTATTTAACCAGGAGTTTAAGAATTTTAAATTTGTGCGACTCATATTTGCAGCAACATAAAAAATTATAAGATGTATCAATCTTTTCCGAAAAAAAAGATCCAGGACTTTGTTTCCTGTATGCATTAGTACTCTGTTCTTCAATTAGGAAAACTTTATTAGGAAATTGATAAGTAAAACTTTTTTAGATGGTCTTTGACCTTCATCCTAATGACATATATTGTTGTGTTGCGGATATTGGATGGATTACAGGTCACAGCTCAGTCATCTACGGACCCTTGGCAAATGGAGTCACTACAGTCTTGTTCGAGTCTATACCCACATATCCAAACCCAGGTTAGTGAAACGACTTCCTTGAGAGGGAGGAGCTAATTTACCTTCGTTTAACGCTTTATAAAGTAGAAACTCCGTAGCCCACATTAACTTCCCAATTGCGTTCGCAATACCAGTAATTTTTAGACATGAAAATTTTATAAATGCTGGGTAATATTTACGATATCATTAGTTCTTCATTAAAATTTCTTGATAAGTCTCAAAAAAATAAAAATTGAGAAAAGTTCAAAGCCTATGGAAAATTGGCAAACATCATTCCGAAATTTGAACAGATCTCAATAATAGATAAATACAAAAAATATAAATCAATTTTATTTGTTGGTTAATTATCTAAACAAAGTTTAAACTTTGAACTGATATTTCAATTTATGTAAGCAAAGAGGCTGTCAAATAACAAGCATAATAAAACTGAGTGTATAAAATTTTGTGAGGACCGGAGATAAAATAGTTTGCCTCTTCCCCCAAAATCCCCTTAATCTCTCCTCTCCTGGAATTTCCCCTTGCTCCCTCTAAAAAATTAAACTGGTCCTGAAAGTTACATTTCAACTCAGTTGCCGAGCTAGGAGTCATCCTAAGATGCAAAAGCCTCCTCCCTGGCGAGTTCATTTGGACACTATTCACGTCATGTATCAGACCAGTAATGAGATACGCATGCCCTCTCTTTGCTGGCGCTGCAACTAGTCTAATTGCTCCTCTTCAACGTGTACAAAACCGAGCAGGTCGCGCAGTATTTTTTTGCACCTCTGATGTCAAACACCTGCAGTCGATCTACCATTGATTTGACCTGGCTTCAATGTCGGTGTTCTACAAATACACACATTGTCCTGCTTCTGAGGAGGTATCAGGACCTTTCAGTATCAAGAGATTTTGGGCAATAATTATTTCTAACTTGACAAATTGAGAATTTGAATAAAACCATTTAATGAAGGAACATATGCTGCTTGTTTGGATTTAGCTTTAAATCCGCAGTAGCTGTGAAAAGAATATTTGTCAATAAATGATGTTTTTAGCTCAGGTGTATATTTGGTCACAAGCCAGAGGACCGAGTAAGGGAGCCAGTCAAGATGTATTTTTTTTGTTTGCAACCAATTCGATTTTCTAATCCAGAATTGGCTTGCCAAAGTTTGACTTGCTTGAAGATTTCATTTTAGGGTTTTACTTCGTTATATAATCCGGCAATCAGGGTCTCGAGTGTACTAAAACTACTAGTCATTGCAGCACCAAGCAACATGAGGCCGACACAGTTTCAGATGCTCCTCCTTCATTTAAACCTTTGGATAACTTCAGCCTTCATTCCCAGGATGGGCATTTGGAAACCTATCATCCTTCTTCCGTAAAATGAGTCATGTTAACCTTTCTTTCATTATTGACATGGGTGGCTCGGTCGAACCACTTGCTCTGTACGCCTAAATGTTTGATGTAGGGTCATCGCAACATGGACACATCGTAACATCGTAACATGGTCATCGGTCATCGCATGGATGTATGGTCATAGTAACAAGCTTCTAAAATTATTTTTAAGCAAACCTCTGGAAAACATTAAAAATAATATTCTCAACCTTTTGTTGTTAATTTTAGGTCGGTATTGGGAATCAATTGAGCGTCTTAGTATCAATCACTTCTTTTGCGCACCAACTGCAATAAGAGTACTTCTACAGCACCCTGACACTTGGGCTACAAGATATGACCGATCTTCACTAAGGACAATCGGGTCTGCTGGTGAACCAATAAACATTGAAGCCTGGAACTGGTGCTACAATGTAGCTGGAAATAAGAAATGTCATGTCATAGACAATTGGTGGCAGACAGGTAATACATAAAAGGGACTGTTTGCTGAATTAATTCACAAGAATTTCACTTTTAAGCTGAAGCTTAATTAATTCAACAATATATACAATAAAACGCGTCTAAAATTTTTTCGTTTAATTAGCAGCTAATTTATTCGAACACAGATAAATTACTTTTTTGCAAAAAACTATTTATTAGGTAATAATAAATCAAGAAACTTCACATATGACATTATAGTAAATACTTTATGGCATAAATAATTTCAGATAAATAAACTGTTAAAAAAATGTCAGCTACTTAAATATTACCATAAATTTTTTTAGGGAATAAAATTTATATGGACCATAATTGACCTACTCTGCCCTGGACCCTGAACCTCATCCCTGGGCCTACTACAAAGAATGTTTATATCGGATATTTGAAAAGTATAATCCACCATATCCGTAAAAAAAAGAATTTTCCCATAGGGATAACTATGACATATTGTGTGGGTCTCATCCAATAACATACTGGTAAGACTGGTGAGTAGACTAGAGTTTTACTAAAGTCTTTTAGTAAAAATAATATGGATATCACAAATTAATGTAAAAAAGCAAGGTATTGATTATTAGAATTATTTTCATGAGCGTACCTTAAGAAATTTGGAGTAGATCCGAAAAATATTTAGTCTTCACTCACCAAGATCCGTAGAAGCTAGTTTTGAAAGATATCCTTTATTTCTTATGGGAGTAGAGGGAGTAAGTTCAAGAGAACGTGAAAAATAGGCAAACCGTATTGAAAATAGAAAGTGTCTTGAAACCTTTTAAAAATATTAATGTTATGGTGAGGGTTAGGCTCAGCCCCCCTTCATGGAGGGCTCAGACCTCCTTTTGTAGTTGACTGCAAGGGAAAATGCTTAATATAATGACAAGGGATTGCAATGGCTTTATTTACCATAATTATTTAAGAAAACTTTTTGAAAAAGAAGTTTTTCAAAGAAAAATAAAGGCCATTTTAAACTTAAGATTAGTAGATACAAAAACCCGTTAAAATTCAAATCAAAAAGACCAGAAATTACTATTAAACAATAAACGAAACCCAAAACGAACAGAAATTAGAAACATAATCATAGCGAAATAGCATACAACAAGTAATAATATAAATGAAAAAATAAGTCTTAAGCCGAGTAATGCTTAAATTAAATATGAAAATTGAGCTCAAAACGAAAAAAAAAACTATTTTGCTATTGAAGTATAAATGAAGCCCAAAACGAACAGAAGTTAAACAAAAAACAAATGCAAACAAACACACAATAGATACTAATTTAAATGAATAGATAAATCTTAAAACGAGTGAAACTTAAATTGAAAAAGCAAATCAAGCTTGAAACGAACAAAAATAACTACAAACAAGAGTTTAGGTATCGCCACCTTCTCTCAATGTAAAAGTCTAAAATTTACTGTGTCACTGGCACTTTACTAAAAAAGGAATTGTATTACAAATATTTTCTTTTGTACTGAATATCGAAAAAAAAACATTAAAATTACAGTAAAATTTTGAGCTGATGAGCTTTTAGCGATTAATATCATTATACATCAAATATTCAGTTTAATTTATTAGTTCTTTCTGAAATTGTTCAAAACGAATATAGTTTCACTAAAAACAAGAGTTTGAATACTGCCCCCTTCCTTAACTGTAAAGACCTATAGCCTACCGCGTCATTGGCGCTTCACTAAGAACGAATTATATTACAAATATTTTCTTCTCCAGTTCTTACAGCATTGAAAATAAAAATAAAGTTACTGTGAAATAAATTCTTGATCTGATAGTTCTTTCAACAATTAACATAATTATATATCTAATATTCAATTTGATTTTGTTTATACTTTCTAAGACTGTTCAAGACGCATATAGTTTTCAGTAAAGTGCCAATGATGCAGTAAATTTTAGACTTTGGCAGTACGAGAAGGAGGCGATACCCGGACTCTTGTTTGTAGTGATTTTTGTTCGTTTCAAGCTATATTTGCATATTCAATTTAAGTTTCGCTTATTTTAGGATTTATTTATTCATTTACATTAGTACCTTTTTTGTGTTTGTTTGCATTAATTGTTTATTTAACTTCTGTTCGTTTTGGGTTTCATTTATACTTCAATAGCAAAATGGTTAACTTGCTTTAAGATTTATTTATTTTTTAATATTATTACTTGTTGTATTTTTTTTGCTATGATTGTTTATTTGATTTCTGTTCGGTTTGGGTTTCATTTATTCCTTAATAGTAATTTCTGGTCTTTATGAGTTTGAATTTTAACAGGTGTTTGTATCTGCTAATCTTAAGTTTGAAATGGCTTTTAATTTTCTTTGAAAAACTTCTTTTTCGGAAAGTTTTTTTTTTAATTGACTTATGTTCGTTTTTGATTGCAAAAAGTTTCATGGTTTTAAAAATTCCTTATTTTAAAATCAAACTTTTTTTTCAAAATCAAATGTTCATCATAGTATCAAAACTAGCACCAAAGTAACAATATCCAAGTAAAAAAATGGGTTTGTATCAACCTATGAGTTTTTATTATCTGATGTTTGAGCTATTTTTAACAAAATGGCTATCTCAAAATTTTTATCCGATGGGTTTGGGGAAAAAGGGCGTGATGGGTGGGGGGGGGGTTAATTACCCTTCGATCGGCAATTTACTAAATATTACAAATATTTTACAAATAAAAGTGTTACAAATATTTCCTTTCTACTGAACATTGAAAAAAAAACACATTAAAATTACAGTGAATTTTGAACTGATGAGCTTTCATCAATTAACATTATTATACAGAAAATATTCAGTTTAATTTAATAGTTTTGTCTAAAGTTGTTCAAGACGAATATAGTCTCACTACAAACAAGAGTTTGAATACTGCCCCCTTCCTTAACTGTAAAAACCTTAAGCCTACCGCGTCATTGGCGCTTCACTAAGAACGAATTATATTACAAATATTTTCTTCTCCAGTTCTTACAGCATTGAAAATAAAAATAAAGTTATTGTGAAATAAATTCTTGATCTGATAGTTCTTTCAACAATTAACATAATTATATATCTAATATTCAATTTGATTTTGTTTATACTTTCTAAGACTGTTCAAGACGCATATAGTTTTCAGTAAAGTGCCAATGATGCAGTAAATTTTAGACTTTGGCAGTACGAGAAGGAGGCGATACCCGGACTCTTGTTTGTAGTGATTTTTGTTCGTTTCAAGCTATATTTGCATATTCAATTTTAGTTTCGCTTATTTTAGGATTTATTTATTCATTTACATTAGTACCTTTTTTGTGTTTGTTTGCATTAATTGTTTATTTAACTTCTGTTCGTTTTGGGTTTCATTTATACTTCAATAGCAAAATGGTTAACTTGCTTTAAGATTTATTTATTCTTTAATATTATTACTTGTTGTATTTTTTTTGCTATGATTGTTTATTTGATTTCTGTTCGGTTTGGGTTTCATTTATTCCTTAATAGTAATTTCTGGTCTTTATGAGTTTGAATTTTAACAGGTGTTTGTATCTGCTAATCTTAAGTTTGAAATAGCTTTTAATTTTCTTTGAAAAACTTCTTTTTCGGAAAGTTTTTTTTTTAATTGACTTATGTTCGTTTTTGATTGCAAAAAGTTTCATGGTTTTAAAAATACCTTATTTTAAAATCAAACTTTTTTCAAAATCAAATGTTCATCATAGTATCAAAACTAGCACCAAAGTAACAATATCCAAGTAAAAAAATGGGTTTGTATCAACCTATGAGTTTTTATTATCTGATGTTTGAGCTATTTTTAACAAAATGGCTATCTCAAAATTTTTATCCGATGGGTTTGGGGAAAAACGGCGTGATGGGTGGGGGGGGGGGTAATGACCCTTCGATCGGCAATTTACTAAATATTACAAATATTTTACAAATAAAAGTGTTACAAATATTTCCTTTGTACTGAATATTGAAAAAAACACATTAAAATTACAGTGAATTTTGAACTGATGAGCTTTCATCAATTAACATCATTATACATAAAATATTCAGTTTAATTTATTAGTTCTTTCTAAAATTGTTCAAGACGAATATAGTTTCACTACAAACAAGAGTTTGGATACTGCCCCCTTCCTTAAATGTAAAAACTTTAAGCCTACCGCGTCATTGGCGCTTCACTAAAAACGAATTATATTAACTTCAATAGCAAAATAGTTAACTCTCTTTAAGGTTTATTTATTCATTTCTATTATTACGAAAAAAGGGCGTGATGGGGGGGGGGGGGGTTCTAATTACCCTTCGATAGGCACTTTTTTTTTTCGTTTTGAGCTTAATTTAAGCATTACTCGCTTTAAGATTTATTTTTCATTATATGTTATTACTTGTTGTATTTTTTTGCTATGATTGTTTATTTGATTTATGTTCGGTTTGGGTTTCATTTATTCCTTAATTGTAATTTCTGGTCGTTTTGAGTTTGAATTTTAACAGGTGTTTGTATCTGCTGATCTTAAGTTTGAAATAGCTTTTAATTTTCTTTGAAAAACTTGTTTTTCTGAAAGTTTTTTAAATTACTTTTTGTTCGTTTTTGATTGCAAAAAGTTTCAAGTTTTGAAAAATTCCTTATTTCAAAATCAAACTTTTTTTAAATCAAAGTATCAAGACTAGTACCAAAGTAACAATATCCAAGTTTAAAATGGGTTCGTATCAACCTCGGAGTTTTTATTATCTGATGTTTGAACTATTTTGAACAAAATGGCTATCTCAAAATTTTTATCCGATAGGTTTGGGGAAGAAAGGGCATGTTGGGGGGGGGCTAATTACCCTTCGATTTCTTTAACTCTTTAAAAGTGAACTAGAAAATTCCATTTTCAATAAACTCTCTGAAGTTTATACGAGCATCCCTTCTATAAGAACCATATATGTCCCGAGGGCATAATTTAAAACGCCTGTCCTTGGGCCCTGGGGGTTGTGTCGACCCCAGAGTTTTTATATCTGATGTTTGAACTATTTTAACAAAATTGTCACCTCAAAATTTTTATCAGATGGGTTTGCGGAAGAAAAAGACGTGGAGGGGGGAAGGGTTAGTTGCCGTCCGATCCCTTTTGACATCAGCCCTCTCTAAAGTTTATACGAGCATCCCTTTCATAAGAACCACATACAATCCCAGGACATAACTTCTAACGCCTGCCCCCGGGCCATGGGGGGTTGTGTCGACACCAGAGTTTTCGTTATCTGACCTTTGAATTATTTTAGAATATGGCTATCTCAAAATTTACATCGGAGGTGTTTGGGGGAAAAGGGCGTGGGGGGGATAGTTGCCCTTCGATTTCTTTTGACTCTTAAAAAGTGAACGAGGACTTTCAATATCCATTCAAATAAGCCCTCTCTGAAGTTCATACGAGTACCCCTTCCATAAGAACCACACATGCCCTCAGTGCATAACTTAGAACGCCTGCCTCCTGGCCCTGGGGTGTTGTATCGACACCGGAATTTTACCTAATCGGACCTTTGAACTATTTTTAACAAAATCGATATCCCATAAATTTCATCAGATGGGTTTGGAAAAAAGGGTGTGGGGGTGATGGTTGCCTTTGGATCTCTTTTGACTCTTAAAAAGTAAAGACAAACTTTCAATTTCTAATTAAATGAGCCCTCTGAAGTTTATAGGAGCATCCCCTTCATAAGAACCAGATCCCCAGAACATAGCTTACAACGCCTGTCCCCGGGCCCTGGGGGGGTTGCGTCGACACAGGAGTTTTTTTATCTGACCTTTTGACTATTTTTAACGAGATGTCTATCTAAAAATTTCTATCGGTTGGGTTTGGGGAAAAAGGGTATGTGGGGGAGGGGGCTAGTTGCCCTCGGATACCTTTTGACTCTTAAAAAGTGAACTAGGACTTTCATTTTCCAATCAAATGAGTTCTCTTTGAAGTTTATACAAGCATCTCCTTCATAAGAACCATACACGCCCCCAGGATAACACTTAGAATACCGACCCCCCGAGCTCGGGAGGTTGTGTCGACACTGGAGTTTTTGTTATCTAATTATTAAACTAATTAAAAAAAAAATGGCTATCTCAAAATTTGTAGCGGATGTGTTTGGGGAAAATGGCATGGGGGGATAGGGGCTACCCCCCATAAAGTTTATACGAGCATCTCTTTCATAAGAACAACACATGCCCTCAGGGCATAACTTTGAACGCCTGCCTCCTGGAGTGTTGTTAGTGTTGTATTTAGGCCCTGGAGTGTTGTATCGACACCATAATTTTAACTATTTTTAACAAAATGGCTATCCCAAAAATTTCATCAGATGGGTTTGGAAAAAAATATGTGGGGGGCTAGTTGCCCTCCAATCTCATTTTTTCTCAAAAATCGAACTAGAACTTTCAATTTCCAATCAAATTAGCCCTCTCTGAAGTTTTTACGAGTATTTCTTTTATAAAAACCATATATTTTCCCAGGACATAACTTATAACGCCTGCCCCCGGGCCATGGGGTTGTTATGATCTTTAAACTATTCTCAACAAAGTGGCTCTCTCAAAATTTTTATCAGATGCATTTGGGAAAATGGCGCAGGGGGCTGATTACCCTCCGATCTCTTTCGACTCTTAAAAATTAAATTAGAACTTTCAATTTCCAATCAAATGAGCCCTCTCTGAAGTTTATACGAGCTTTCCTTCCGTAAGAACCATATATGACCCCAGGGTATAACTTACAACGCCTACCCCTGGGGGCTTGTGTCGCCACCGGAGTTTTGTTATAAGATCTTTGAACTATTTTTAACAAAATGGCTATCTTAAAATTTTTATCGGATGCATATGGGAAAAAAGGGCATGCGGCGGGGTGGGACTGGTTTACCTCCGATCACACTTGACTATCGAAAATAGCATTATAAATTTCGATCTCCAGTCGAATGAACCCTCTTCGAAATTTTTGCGATCATCCCTTCCATATGAAGGGCCTCTGGGAAAAAATATAAAACATTGGAGCTTTGTGGCCTTTACTATAGGCAACACTGTAGTGTTGCCTCTGATAATCAAGTTAGATTTTGAGCCCTACAAAATAGTACCCAAACAACATAAGGCATTTGGGATATTTTGATAAGCTGATAAGGATCACTGAATTTAGTTCAAAGATCTACAGTACTATAAAACCCAAAGGATTACTCAGTTTCTTAGGTAGCGTTTTAGGTGCTTCCTATGAAAGGATTTGTCATTGGGGCAAGGGCTGCAAGTTATGCAATTACAGGGGCTGTAAGTTATGGAACTTTCAGGGAATGATGAGTGGGCTGGTCTATTGACTTCAGCGTAATATGCAATTAATGTCCCTACTACTACTACTAGTACTATTACTACTATTGTTACTACCACTACTACTGCTACTACTACTACTATCACTACTACTAATACTACTACTACTACTACTGTTACTACTACTATTAATCCAAGAACTACTACTATAAGTCTTCTAATACTATTACTACTACCATTTCTACTACAACAAATACTACTTCTATTGCGTCTGCAGCTAAGGCTAATGGTAATGAGTTGAAAATTTCAGGAAATGTTGAGGGGGAAGTTGAACTAAATCAAAGCACCCTATTTTCAAATAGGTTGTCAAAAGGGTGTAACGGCGATGTCTTGGGAACGGTTTAGAGTGTTAAGTCCATACTTTCAGGACATGAGGAGGGGCATGCTCTACTGACCAAAAGACAATATGTGCATACTACTGCTGCTACATTTACCACAATCACTACTGCTACTACTATTACTACTACTCTTGCTACCACAACACCTAGTACTACTACTAAGGCTAAAGGGTTGGAAGGTGAAAAATGAAAGGGAACGCTGAGAGGGAATTTGAATTAAATCAAAACACAGCATACGCATGCAGGTTGTCAAAAGGAAGTAATCTGTATGCTACGACTACTACGTTTACTGCAACTACTACTACTGCTGTTACAATTGCTACAACTACCACTACAGCTACTACTACTGTTACTACTGCTACTGTCAAAGTTAGAGAGGATGTTGAACTAAATCAAAACAAAGTATTTGAATGCAGGTTGTCAAAATGACGAATCAATAATATCCCAGGAAGTCCTTTGGGCATTAAATTGAAACTTTTACTACTACTGACTATTGCTACTACTGAGGGTAAGGGTATTAAAGTGAAGCTTTAAGGGAATTTTTAAGGGGATATTTAAATAGATCAGACTAAACTACGTGAAAATAGGTTATCAAAAGTGTGTATCAACAACATCTCACACAAGGGCTTAGAGTACAAAGTTGAAACTTTCAGGGTAAGCTGAGAGGTTTGTTGAACTAACCAAAATAAGGTATGTGCATACTACTTCTACTGCTGCTGCTACAATTACTGCTAATACTGATGCTTATAGTATTAAATAAAAAAAAACAGGTTTTTTTAACTGAAAGTAAGGAACGACGTTAAAACTTAAAACGAACAGAAATTATTCCGTATATGAAGGGGGCTGTCCCCTCCTCAACGCCTCGCTCTTTACGCTAAAGTTTTTTTATTGTTTAAAAAAATAGAGTTGTGAGAAAGTCAAACTTCAGCGTAAAGAGCGAGGCGTGGAGGAGGGGACAGCCCCTTTCATCTATGGACTAATTTCTGTTCGGGTTCAGTTGTCACGTCGGTCCGTACTTTCAGTTAAAAAAACGTGTTTTTTTTATTTAATTTTTTAATGTTTTTGAATTAATGCAGGTTTTGTTTTTGGCTCACCGTACATGAATAATTAAAACAAAATTTGCATATTATATTTGGTTAAATGGCTTTCTCGAAACTTGTTTAATTTTATTTACGAACGTTTTTATTAGTAATAAATATACGTAACTTAGAATTAACTTACGTAACGAACTTCTATATTCATAAATTTTTAACACGTATATTAGGGGTTCGCCCCCTAGTCAATACCCTGCTCTTTAAACTATAGTTCGAATTTTTTTTCCAGTTCTTTAAAAATGACCTCTTAATCACAATCAGTTGATCAGTTGAAAAACTTGTTTTTTTTTATTTAATTCCTGATCTTTTTCTTTAATAATGCTGGGAAATCCGGCGCCCCCTTCCTAGCAATGTCCCTTCCCCCCTGAAAACTTCCTTCATGGACAGTTCCTTCCATATTGCCCCCGGCCCTCGCCATCCCCCCCCTCCCCCCCCAAAACTCCACAGAAAAAGTCAGTATAATTACAAAAAACCAAAACTATAAGGTAACAATGAGTAAAGTTCATAACTTTCAGCCCTCCCCCTGGGGACTTTGGGGGATCAAGTCATCCTAAAAGACATTTTTATCATATTTTCGACCATGCTGAACAAAATGGCTATCTAAAAATTTTGATCGTGTGACTTTGGGAAAAATATGAGCGTGGGAGGGGGCCTGGTTGCACACAATTTTTTTTGTTAAATTAAAATGGCACTATAAATTTTAATTTACGTTCAAATTAGCCCTCCCACGATTTTATAGTACGCAGGGTTCTATACTAATCCCCAGGGGTAAAAAAAAAAAACAAAAAACAAACAAAAAAAAAAAAAAACACCCAACCCTTTTCTTTCTTCTGGAAAAAAAATTAAAATTCCACAATTTTTTATATAGGAGCTTTAAACCTCTAAAGTATGGTTCTCTTATACGCTGAATATGATGGTGTGATTTTCATTAGGGTTCTATAAATTTTAGGGGGTCTTTCCCTCTTTTTTCTAAAATCAGCCAAATTTTCTCAGGCGCATAACTTTTGATGGGTAAGATTAAACTTAATGAAACTTATATATTTGAAATCAGAATTAAATCTGATTCTTTTGATGTATCTATTGGTATCAAAATTCTGTGTTTTAAAGTTTCGGTTACCATAGAGCCGGGTCGCTCCTTACTTACAGTTCGTTACCACGAACTGTTTGATAAAGATGGAATTTTCAGGAAATGTCAAAGGGATTTTGAATTAAATAAAATAGACTATGTGGATGCAGGTTGTCTAAAGTGCAAATATGCAATATAATAGGAATAACTTAGAGTAATAAGGCTGCTAAGAGTATGAAGGTGAAAATATTAGGGAGGGAATCATTTCCTTAAATAATGCCCATCTTTGCCACCTGGCTTGACTTGGGGGAGAACCCCCTCATATACGTAATACTTTCTGTTCGTTTTAATTTCTAATGTTGCTCCTTACTTTCAGTTGAAAAAACTTGTTTTTTTATTTAATTTCTGATCGTTTCTTAAATAACGCTGGGAAATCCAGTGCTCCCTTCATAGAAATGTCCCTTACCCCAAAGAAAAATCCTCCACGGAAAGATTCTCCAGATTTACCCCCTCCTCTAGCCCCCCCCCCTCCAGAAAAAAATCCTTCCTGAAAATGTCTGTATACTTCCCAATAACCAATAAATAATCCTGGCAAGTCTGGCGCCCCTTTCATGGCAGTTTCCCTTCCCCCATGAAAACTTCCTTCATGGACAGATCCTCCAACATAACCCCCGACCCCCCCCCCCCACTACCAGAAAAAACCCTCCTGAAAACTTCTGTATACTTCCCAATAACCAATACTTTATGTTAACATTGGGTAAAGTTCATAACTTTTAGCCCCCCCCTGGGGACTTGGGGGGATTAAGTCATCCTAAAAGACATATTTATCATATTTTTGACCATGCTGAACAAAATGGCTATATCAAAATTTTGATCGGGTGAATTTGAGAAAAATATAAGCGTGGGAGGGAACCTAGTTGCCCTCCATTTTTTTGGTCACTTAAAAATCGCACTAGAACTTTTAATTTCCGTTCCAATGAGCCCTATCAAGATATTCTAGGACCACTGGGTCGATACGATAAACCCTGGGGAAAAAACAAAACAAAAAAAAAACAAATAAACAAATAAACACGCATCCGTGATCTTTCTTCTGGTAAAAAATGCAAAATTCCACATTTTTGTAGATAGGAGCTTGAAACCTCTACAGTAGGGTTCTCTGATACGCTGAATATGATGGTGTGATTTTCATTAAGGTTCTATAACTTTTAGGGGGTCTTTTCCCCTTTTTTTCAAAATCAGCCACATTTTCTCAGGCGCGTAACTTTTGATGGGTAGCACTAAACTTGATTAAAGTTATATATTTGAAATCAACATTGAAATCTGATTCTTTTGATGTATCTATTGGTATCAAAAACCCGTTTTCTAGAGTTTCGGTTACCATTGAGCCGGGTCGCTCCTTACTTACAGTTCGTTACCACGAACTGTTTGATTAGTTTTTTTCACAACCAATATCAGAGCAAAACAAGATGAATATAGTAAATGATTGGGTTATGGTCAGGGCCGTATCCAGAATTTTTTCGGGGGGGAGGAGGGTAAAAAAACTTAAAAAAAATATATCAAAACTAGTTTATATTCATTTATGTTACGTTTTTAAGATTCAGTCGGACATTTCAGGAAGGGGGGTGAAAACCCCTACCATACCCTGGATACGGTATTGGTTGCGGTAATACCAAGGTAACGTTAAAGCTTTAATTTCAACGTGGCGAAATTCACATTCGCCAATTTATTATCCATCCCTGTAAAATAATCCCAGTTACGATGTTCCCCAGTTTTTTGGTCTTCTTTTGTGTCTCCATTCTTTGGTTGTTTGTACTGTAGTTTAATGTTATCGCTACACTTTTATATATGACTACAAATCTTTTTGATTCAATCGTCATTGTTATTATTATTATCATAATTGTTCCTATTGTTATAAAGATAAGGACTGGAAGGAAAAGGTAAGAAATAGGGTGAAAAATCTTGTTGGTTAAATTTTCGATTATAAAGAAGTTGAAACAATAAAAAGATTAAAAGAGAAAATTAGCATGGTTTAAGAATTTATATACAATCTTTGAGTCTTTGAGGAAGATAAAAAAATTTCCTTATTTCATCTCAAATATAAACTTCAATTTATTTTAAAGAATTTATTAGTTTTATTACTATTAATAAATTAACCTAATTTAAGAGTTTACTCTTTCGATCTAGCTTCATTCTCTTAATTTATCTTTGCAACAGTAAAAACAAGTCAATCTTGTTCAAGTTTTCATTTACACCTCAGTTGAACTAAATAAATTTCATTAAAATTTTAGTGTAAAAAAGATATTCTAAAAAAAAAAAAAAAAAAAAAAAAAAAAAAAAAAAAAAAAAATAAATTGCCCCCAGGATTCCCTTCCCACAATATTACATTATCCCTTCTCGGAATAATTTTGTATTTTCCCATGACTGAAAAAAGTCTTAAAATATCGCATAATGACAAGTACTGGGAGTTGGCGGCTTCGCAAGTGGGTCTCGGCAATTGGCGCGCAGCAGGCTTATATATATTCATCCTCATTGTCACTTCTTCTAACTGTAGATAATATGAACTTCTTCTTTATGTTAAGGCGTCAAAACAGGTTTGATACAACAACCTTAAAAAGAAAAATAGGAATTCTTCCCTTAAGTTGTGACCTATTTAGATCATTTTTGTGGCCAAAAATGTCAATATGCCAGTTAAGCAAAAAAAAACTATATAACCATTATCGAGGAAAAATAAACATATATGTACACAATTATTACTTGTTTAATTATTTAAAAAGACATATAATTCTAATAAAAATGTTTCGTTGGCAGTTGTCAATGCTTCCTTCCAGGCAGCATTATATACTCGACGTTCATTTTCAGGTGGTAGCAGAAATATCATCCTTCATCCGCAGAGCATGTCCCAGCAATCTCATCCTTATGCCTAAATATGTTATTGAATTTGTTTTATTATTTTTTAAGGGAACCCACAGGTGGGCAGACAAAACATTGCCCCTCACATTGTAGCATCTAAAAGTGCAAAATTTTATATTTATCTTAATCAATCAACCATTAAGTAAAACAGTATCAAAATAACTATAAGGAGATTGACGCCAACAAATTCGAACAAATATACCAATATGCACGCTAAATTTTCTTTTTATGTGTTATAATTAAAATATTTTGTTTTTAAAAGATCCCAAGCTCAGACCCATGACCCCAAAATCTTGGGAGAAGAACCAGGAAATGAAAATCCTGTGATATCAGTTAATACCTTTTTTTAAAATTATATTACCGTTATCATTAAAAGATAAAAAAGCTTAAGCTATCAAAACTAAAGTTCCGTTTGTCTGATGTAAATGCATTATTTTACAGTATGTAATCCCAACTTCAATAAAAAAAATAAAATATTTATGACTAGGACTTTTTGACGGAAAACAGCCAAATATAGAAATTCTTTCTCTAAATATGAATTTTGTTGGAATTTACGTAGATAAGAGATACTAAAAACCCTTAATTAAGTATTGGATTTACCTAATTTAGTGCAAGTAAACTTGAGTTTTTCTCAATTACAGTTATTCAACTTTCTGCTAAAAGACTTTCAATGCTGTATTAAATAAATGATTGTGTAACTTTGAATCACAAATAGAACGTATAGCGAATCTTCGACAAACTCAGCACTTGTGATTTTTTTAAAATTTTCCCATGGACCTTCGTATTGAAGACGTGGTTGTAGAGTATCTTTAGAGAGCTCACTCAAACCATAGTTGAAATTTCTTGTGCCGTTTTAAGTTGGATATTGTGTTCCATATTTTTTTTTTTTTATTTTGGCCGTTTTTTACTACAAAGCGATAATTTTTGTCCAAATAGGACAAAATGCGATCGAGCAAAAATTTTGAATTAGCCAATCGGCTTAGACACGCCCGAGAGCTAGTCTTCAGACCTTCTAGTTTCAGAGGCCTTTCAATCGGACGATGGTGCATTTGTCCTTAAATATAATGCAAACCGTAATATAGAGCTATTACACACCGTATATCATGCGATACCAACAGCTATGCAACATTCCGTAGAAGTACAACAAGTTTTAAGAGGAAATTGAAATGGCTAGTGCCCTTTTTAATAGTCGAAAGTGATTGGAAGGCAACTAACACCCCTTCCAAACCCACCATTTCCGCAACCGCATCCAATCAAACTTTTGAGATAGACATTTTGTTCCACGCGGTTTAAAGTTCAGGAAATTATACCTTTGAGCAGGATACTCCCCTCACAATCTTCAGGGCACGGGTTATAAATTATGCCCTGGGGGTATATAAGGTTTTTATTGAAATGTTCGTCGTAGAAACTTGAAAAAGAGCTGATTCGATTGGAAATTTAAAGGGCTAGTGCCCTTTTTAATAGTCGAAAGTGATTTGAGGGCAACAAGCCCCCCATTCACGCCCACCTTTTCCCCAAACACATCCAATCAATATTTTATATAGCCATTTTATTCAACGTAGTTAAAAGTCTTGGAAATTTGGTCTATAAGGATGCCAACCCCTTCCCCCTCCCAATAGCCCTCAGGGAAAGGGTTTTAAGTTATGCCCTGGGGGCGTATAAGGTTTATATTGAAAGCGTAGAAACTTCAAAAGCGCTCTACGGGACACCCTCTAGGTGTCCCGTAGGGCGCTCTACTATTGAGAGACTATTGTCTCTCTACTATAGAGAGACACCCTCTACTATTGAGCCGGGTCGCTCCTTGCAGTTCGTTACCACGAAATCATTGATGGAAAATAAAAAAAAATAATTTTTTTTTAACTGAGAGTAAGGAGCAACATTAAAACTTAAAACGAACAGAAATTGTTCCGTATATGAAAGGGGCTGTCCCCTCCTCTATACCTCGCTCCTTACGTTAAGGTTTTCGAGGTATTGAGGAGGGGACAGCCCCTTTCATATACGGAATAATTTCTGTTCGTTTTAAGTTTTAATGTCGCTCCTTACTTACAGTTAAAAAAACCTGTTTTTTTTATTCAATATCTGAAGGTTTTTGAAGTAATGCAGCTTTATTTTGGCTCACCGTAAATGAATAGTTAAAGCGAAATTTGCATATTAATTTTACTTTTTTGGCTAAATGGCTTTCTCGAAATTTTGTTCTGACGTAACTTACGAATTAACTTACGTAAGGAACTTCGTTATACGTATGTCTTATTACGTATATTTGGGAGTTTGCCTCCTAGTCAATACCTTGCTCTTTACGCTAAAGTTCGAATTTTGTTCGAATCACAAACCCCTGAATCACAAAGGCCGGTTAATTAGAATAGATAGCTCTTTTGAAAGTACTAAAAAAAAATTTAGCGAAAAGGGTGAGGCATTGACTAGGGGGCAAAACCCCTCATATACGAAATAATTTCTGTTTGTTTTAAGTTTTAATGTTGATCCTTACTTTCAGTTGAAAAAACTAGTTTTTCTTATTTAATTTCTGATCGTTTTGTAAATAAAACTGGGAAATCCGGCGCCCCCTTCATAGAAATGTCCCTTCCCCCAAGGAAACATCCTCCACGCTTTTTATTTTTTAAAAAGGATGTTTCCCCCAAGGAAACATCCTCCACGCATTTATTTAGCATCGCTAAATAAATGAAACCCAAAACAAACAGAAATTACAATAAATAACCGAGTCAAACTCAAAACGAGCAGAAATTAATAGAAGTTGGGCTCAAAACCCCTATGCCTTCCCAAGGCCAGAACATATTTTGTACTTTACTGAAAACAATATAAATGTTTTTACTTTTATAACTTTAATAAATCAAATAATTTTACATTTTGATTACTAAATATCAGTATATTGATATTAAACTGACCTTGCACAATCATTTGTATTTCATAGTCTTTTCAGGGAAAAAGAAAATAATACTTTAAATCTTTTCGTTTTTTTAAGAATTTATAGTTTGGCCTGCTATTTGTCTGCTGGAGAAAAATTTTCAGCAATTTTTAAAGCAGACACCCTCTTAAAAATCTGGACACAAATAGTAGTGTTTAATTTAGTTTCAAACCTCCTCTAGTTGACCTAAAATGGAAAACTTGATACCATTCGCAAAAAAATCTGTTTACTTTCTTTAATAGCTTGGATACACTTAAGCAATTTTGATTTGGTTTAATTTTAAGAGTAGAAGCAGCCCCGAAAGTTTTAACATAGTACCCTCAGTCGTTCTTGGGATACTGTCGAGATGCCTTATTGGGAATTATCATTAACACAGTGCCTTTTGATTTAATCTTATGGCAACATTTAGTTTTTAAACAAAAATTCAAATGGGAGGGTGTGCCTGGGAGGGGGATTATTTTTCCTCCAATCACTATCGACTATTAAAAAGGGCATCAGCCCTTTCTATTTTCAATCGAATGAGCCTTTTTCGAAGTTCCTACAACAACTCCTTCGATACAAAGTGCCCTGGTCTAAACAACAACGACAACAACAAAATAATACATTATACCCAAATCGATCTTTACTATAAAAATGTCAAACCTTCTAATCACTTTCGACTATTAAAAAGGGCACTAAGCCTTTCGATTTCCAATCGAATCAGCCCTTTTTGAGTTTCTACGACGACACTTCCTATAAACACCTTATATACCCCTAGGGTATAAATTACAACCCTTACCCTAAGGGCTCTGGGGGTGGTTGTCATCCTCGAAGACCTAATTTCTAGAACTTTCAACTACGTTAAACGAAATGGCTATCTCAAAACTTTGATTAGATGTGTCTGGTAAAATGGTAGGCGTGAGAGGTCTTTCTCCAATCCCTTTCAATTATTAAAAAAGGCACTAGCCCTTACAATTTCATATCAAATGAGCCCTTTTGATGTTTCTACGACAACGCTTTCCATATGGGTGATTTTAAGAGGGGGGTTGATTACTCTCCTCTCACTTTCGACTATTAAAAAGGGCAATTTCAATTTCCAATCAAATGAGCCCTTTTTTGAATTCCTACAACAACTTTCTATATAAGCCTTATATACCCCCAGGGCATAACTTACAACCCTTACACTGAGGGCTCTGAGGGAGTTATCATCCTAAAGGACCTAATTTACAGAACTTTCAACTACGTTGAAGAAAATGGATATCTCAAAATTTTGATTGGATGTGTTTTACATGGTGGGCGTGAGAGGGGGGTTAGTTGCTCTCAGATCACTTTCAACTATTTAAAAAGGCACTAGCCCTTTCAATTTCCATTTGAATGAGCGCTTTTGAAGTTTCTACAACATCGCTTTGAATATAAACCTTATACGCCCCCAGGGCATAACTTACAACCCTTTCCCTGAGGGCTAATGGGAGGGGGAAGGGGTCGGCATCGTTATAGACCAAATTTCCAAGACTTTTTACTACGTTGCATAAAATGGCTATATAAAATATTGATTGGATGTGTTTGGGGGAAAGGTGGGCGTGAATGGGGGGCTAGTTGCCCTCAAATCACTTTCGACTATTAAAAAGGGCACTATCCATTTCAATTTCAAATCGAATGAACCCTTTTTCAAGTTTCTACGGCAAAGATTTCAATAAAAACCTTATATGCCCCCAGGGCATAATTTATAACCCTTGCCCTGAAGACTGTGGGCGAGTGTCCTGCTCAAAGGTATAATTTCCTGAACTTTAAACCACGTGGAACAAAATGTCTATCTCAAAAGTTTGATTGGATGCGTTTGGGGAAATGGTGGGTTTGGAAGGGGTGTTAGTTGCCTTCCAATCACTTTCAACTATTAAAAAGGGCACTAGCCATTTCAATTTCCTCTTAAAACCTGTTGTACTTCTACGGAATGTTGCATAGCTGTTGGTATCGCATGATATACGGTGTGTAATAGCTCTATATTACGGTTTGCATTATATTTAAGGACAAATGCACCATCGTCCGATTGAAAGGCCTCTGAAACTAGAAGGTCTGAAGACTAGCTCTCGGGCGCGTCTAAGCCGATTGGCTAATTCAAAATTTTTGCTCGATCGCATTTTGCCCTGTTTGGACAAAAATTATCGCTTTGTAGCACAAAACGGCCGAAAAAAAAAATATGGAACACAATATCCAACTTAAAACGGCACAAGAAATTTCAACTATGGTTTGAGTGAGCTCTCTAAAGATACTCTACAACCACGTCTTGCCTTCTACTTCAGAGAGAAGTAGAACAGAGAAACATACTGTAGAGGTTTCAAGCTGCTATATACTAAAAATTTGAAATTTTGCATTATTTGCCAGAAAAAAGATCACGGATGCGTGTTTATTAATTTTTGTTGTTGTTTTTTTTTTCTTTTTTCGCCAAGATTGATCATATCGAATCAGTTATCTTAGAAGATCAGGAGGGGATATCATTTGATCGTAAATCAAAAGTTCAAGTGCCCTTTTTAAGTGACCAAAAATATTAGACGGCAGCTAGTCCACCTCCCACGTCAAGTTTCTTCTGAAGGTTTCCCCATCAAAAATTTGAGATAACCATTTTGCTCAGCATATTCGAAAGATCTAATAGCCATGTCCTTGAGGATGACTTGGCCCCCGAAATCCCCCAAGGAAAGGGATAGAAGCTTTTTCAAAAGTTCAAAAAAAACTTTAATGCAAAAAGCGAGGTATTGGGAAGGGGGTTGCCCCCTCATATACGTAATAATTTATTTTCATTTTAAGTTTTGATGGTGCTTCTTACTTTCAGCTGAATTTTTTTTTTAAATCAAACTCTAAAAACCGGAATTTTGATACCCATAGACGCATCAATAGAATCACATTTTTAAGCTGATTTCAAATGTTTAAGTTCCATTAAGTTTAGTTTTACCATCAAAAGTTACGTGCCCGAGAAAATTTGCCTTATTTTTTGAAAAAAGGAGGAAACACCCCCAAAAAGTCATAAAACTTTAATGAAAATTACACCATTGGATTCAGCGTATCTGAAAACGCTACTACGGAAGTTTAAAGGTCCCATCTACAAAAATGTGGAATTTTGTATTTTTTTTGTCAGAAGAAAGATCACGGATGCGTGTTTATTTGTTATTTTTTTTTTTTTTGCTTGTTTTTTTTTTTATTTTCCCAGGGGTGATCGTATCGATCCAGTAGTCCTAGAATAGCGTAAGAGAGCTCATTTTGTTCAGCATAGTCGAAAATTTAATAAATGTGTATTTGAGGATGACTTAATCCTCCACAGTTCCCGGGGGAAGGGCTGGAAGTTATGAACTTTGCCCATTGTTTACATATAGTATTGGGTAATGGGAAGTATAAAGACGTTTCAAGAGGGTTTTTTTCTGATGGGGGGGGGTCGGAGAAGGGGATTACGGGGTAGTATCCTTCCATGGAGGATGTTTCCTTGGGGGAAGGGACGTTTCTATGAAGGGGGCGCCGGATTTCCCAGTTTTATTTACAAAACGATCAGAAATTAAATAAGAAAAACTAGTTTTTTCAACTGAAAGTAAGGATCAACATTAAAACTTAAACAAACAGAAATTATTTCGTATATGAGGGGGGTTGCCGCCTGGTCAATACCTCGCCCTTTGCGCTAAATGTTTTTTTAGTACTTACAAAAGAGCTATCTATTCTAATTAACCGTCCTTTGTGATTCACGGGTTTGTGATTCGAGCAAAATTCAAACTTTAGCGTAAAGAGCAAGGTATTGACAAGGAGGCAAACTCCCAAATATACGTAATAAGACATACGTATATAAAAGTTCGTTACGTAAGTTAATTCGTAAGTTACGTCAGAACAAAATTTCGAGAAAGCCATTTATCCATAAAAGTAAAATTAATATGCAAATTTCGCTTTAACTATTCGGTGAGCCAAAATCAAAGCTGCATTAATTCAAAAACGTTCAGAAATTGAATAAAAAAACAATTATTTTAACTGTAAGTAAGGAGCGACATTAAAACTTAAAACGAACAGAATTTATTCCGTATATGAAAGGGGCTGTCCCCTCCTCAATACCTCGAAAACCTTAACGTAAGGAGCGAGGTATTGAGGAGGGGACAGTCCCTTTCATATACGGAACAATTTCTGTTAGTTTTAAGTTTTAATGTCGCTCCTTACTCTCAGTTAAAAAAACTTATTTTTTTTTTATTTTTCATCAAAGAGTTCGTGGTAACGAACTGCAAGGAGCGACCCGGCTCAATAGTAGCCGAAACTCTAAAAAATGGAATTTCAATACCAGTAGATACATCAAAAGAATCGGATTTTTATGCTGTATTTCAAATATAAATGTTTCATCAAATTTAGTTTTACCAATCAAAACTTACGAGCCTGAAAATATTTGCCTTATTTCCGAAAAAAGGGGTACACCTCTTAAAAGTGCTAGAATCTTAATGAAAATCAAACCACCAGATTCAGCGTAACAGAAAATCCTAATGTAGATGTTTCAAACTCCTATCTACAAAAATGTGGAATTTTGTATTTTTTGCCAGAAGAAAGATCACGGATGCGTGTTTATTTGTTGTTGTTTTTTTCCCAGGGGTGATCGTATCGATCCAGTAGTCCTAGAATATCGTGAGAGGGCTCATTCGAACGAAAACTATAAGTTTTAGTGGCATATTTAAGTGACCAAAAATTTTAGGGTCACTTGGCCTCGTCCCACGCTCATTTTTCCCGACGTCACCCACTCACAATTTTGATGGGATACGTGGTACGTGGGAGGATCTTTCCATGGAGGATGTTTTGTTGAGTGAAGGGAAATTTATATGAAGAGGGTTTCGGATTTCCCAGCATTATTTAAAAGACGATCAGAAATTAAATAAAAAACAAGTTTTTGCAACTGAAAGTAAGGAGCAACATTAAAACTTAAAGCGAAAAGAAATTATTACGTATATGAGGGTCCCCTAGTCAATATCTCGCTCTTTACGCTAAAGTTTTTTTAGTACTTTCAAAAGAGCTATTTATTCTAATTAAACGGCCTTGTGATTCAGGGGTGTGTGATTCGAACAAAATTCAAACTCTAGCGTAAAAAGCGAGGTATTAACTAGGGGGCTAACCCCCTCATATACGTAATAACATATGCGTAATAAAAAAACAATTAAAAACAAGCGATAAGGCTAAATAGTTCTCGAAACTTTAAAAAACGGAGTTTTTATGTCAGTAAATCAAACAGATCGTGATAACGAACTGTATAGTCAGAGTGACTCGTCTCAATAGTAACCGAATCTCTAAAAAACGGAATTTTAATATCAATAGATACATTAAAAGAATCAGATTTTTATTCTCATTTGAAATATGGAAGTTTCATCAAGTTTACTCATTCTGTTTTCTGTCTGATTCTGATTCCGTCTCATAACTTTGTTTTTTAAAACAATAAAAAACTGGTCTACTGGTGTACTGATCTACAACTATTTTTATTCTTTTAAAAAACAAAGTTATGAGACAGAATCAAACTTTAGCCTAAAGAGCGAGGGGTTGAGGAGGAGGCAGCCCCTTTTATATACGGAATAATTTTGTTCGTTTTAAGTTTTAATGTCGCTCCTTACTTCCAGTTAAAAAAACTTACTTTTTTTATTTAATTTTTGAACATTTTTGGTTCAATGCAGCTTTTTTTTTGGTTCACCGTACATGACTAGTCAAAACGAAATTTGCATATTCATTTTACTTTTTTTGGCTAATTGGGAGAAATTTAAACTTTAGCGTAAAGAGTGAGGTGTTGAGGAGGAAGCAACCCCCTTCATATACGGTATAATTTCTGTTCGTTTTAAGTTTTAATGTCACTCCTTACTTTCTGTTTAAAAAACTTGTTTTTGTTTTTAATTTCTGAACGTTTTTGAATTGATATAGGTTTTGAAATTAGCTAACTGTATATGAATAATTAAAACTAAATGTGCATGTACAATGAAAAATATATGCATTGTCAGTTTAATATACGTATGCTGATATTAATTCCTTATAATCTTAAAGTTATAAAAGTGAAAACTTAAAAAAAAAATCAGCAAAGTACAAATTATGTTCTGGCTCTTAGAAACCATGGGGCTTAGGACCCTACTCAGATTAATTTCTGCTCGTTTTGAGCTTGACTTATTTTAATTTCTGTTTGTTTTTCGGTTTCATTTATTTATTAATACTGATTGGTGGTAGTTGTATGCTTGGTAGATTATTTGATTCTATTTTTTTTCATTTTTGGTTTAATGGAGTTCTTTACTTTTTTTTTGAAAAACTTATTTTGTGCAAAAAGTTTTTTTGATTAATTTCTGTTCGTTTTATATTGACATAGTCTTTTTCAGGGAAAAAGAGAGAGAGCCTCTTCTAAAGTTAAACAACCATTCCTTCCATAAGAACCTTTAATACCCCCTGAACATAACTTACAACCCTTGTTCTATCTGGGGTTTGTTTCAACCACAAAAGCCTTGTTATATTATATTTAGACTATTTTGAATAGAATGGCTATCTCAAAATTTCTATTAGACACATTTAGGGACAATATGACGTTTGTGTAGGGGGGAGAGAGTAGCTGCCCTCTGATCACTTTGACTCTTAAAAAGGGAACTAGAGCGTCTGATTACCAGCCCAATGAGCCCCCTTTGACGTTTATATCACCACACTTTCTATAAAAACCCTATATATCCCAAGGGAAAAGTTACAACCCTCGCCCTGAGGGCTGGGGGGATTTTTATCCTCAAAGACATAATTTCCATACCTTTGTGAAAGGCTTAACAAAATGGTTATATCAAAATTTTGATGGGAAGTGTTTGAGAATATGATAGGCATGGAGGGAGACATTTG
This sequence comes from Artemia sp. Qi Xiang Cuo, assembly GCF_049724085.1. NCBI lineage: Eukaryota > Metazoa > Arthropoda > Branchiopoda > Anostraca > Artemiidae > Artemia > Artemia sp. Qi Xiang Cuo. The sequence continues at coordinate 77,576,645 of NC_142797.1, read as the reverse complement.
CCTTCTGATCAGTTTCGACTAATAAAAAATGCACTACTCCTCTCAATTTCCAATCAAATGAGCGCTTTTTGAAGCTTCTACGACAGCAATTTCTATAAAAACATTAAATGACCCAAAGGCATAACTTTCGACCCTTGTCCTGAGGGCTATGGGGGGAGGGCTGTCATCCTCAAAGACATAATTTCCAGACATTTCAACTACGTTGAACAAAATGGTAATCTGATATTTTTGATTGGATGTGTTTGGGGAAATAGTGAACGTGAGAGGGGAGTCAGTTATCCCCCAATCAATTTCAACTAATAAAAAGGGCACCAGCCCTCTCAATTTCCAATTGAATGAGCTCATTTTGAAGTTTCTACGACAATGCTATCTATGAAAAACCTTATATTCCCCCAGGGCGTAACTTACATTCTTGGCCCTGGGGCTCTCGGGGGTTTGTCATCCTCAAATACGTAAGTTCTAGAACTTTCAATTACGTTGAACAAAATCGTTATCTCAAAACTTTGATTGAATGTATTTGCGGGAATGGTGGGCGTGAGAGAGGGTTTAGTGGCTCTCCATTCACTTTTGACTATTAAGAAGGGCACTAGCCCTTTGAATTTCAATGAAATGAGCCCTTTTTGAAGTTTCTACGACAAAACTTTCCATAAAAAACATATATGCCCCAGGGCATAACTTACAACCCTTTCCCTGAGGGTTGTGGCGAGGGGGTTGTCATTATCAAAGACCTAATTTAAAGAACTTTCAACTACGTTGAACAAAATGAATATCTCAAAATTTTGATTGGATGTGTTCGGGGAAATGGTGGGTGTGATAGTGGGGTTAGATGTTCTTCAATTACCTTCGACTATTACAAAGGGATCTAGCCTTTTCAATTTCCAATCGAATGAACCCTTTTTGAAGTCTCTTCGACAACTCCTTCTATAAAAACTTCATATTCCCCCAGGGCACAACTTATAACCCTTGCCCTAAGGTTGTGGGGGGGGGGTGTCTTCCTCAAATACCTAATTTCCAGAAATTTCAACTACGTTGAAAAGAAATGGCTATCTCAAAATTTTGATTGTATGTGTTTGGGGAAATGGTGGGCGTGAAAGGGGGGTTAGTTGCCCTCCAATTACTTTTGACTATTAAAATAGGCACCAGCCCTTTCAATTTCCAATCTAATGAGCCCTCTTTGACGTTTCCACGACAAAGCTTTGAATGAAAACCTTATATGCCCCCAGGGCATAACTTATCACCCTTGCTCCGAACACTGTGGGGGGAGTTTCCTGCTTAAGGATATAGTTTCCAAAACTTTCAACTATATTGAACAAAATGGCTATCTCAAAATTTTGATTGGATGGGTTTGGGGTAATGGTGGGCGTGGAAAGGGTGTTAGTTGCCTTCCAGTCACTTTTAACTATTAAAAAGGGAACTAGCCGTTTCAATTTCCAATCGAATGAGCCCCTTTTAAAGTTTCTACGACAACGCTTTCTATAAAAACCTTATATGCCCCCAGGGCATAACTTATAATCCTTGCCCTGAGGGATGTGGGAGGGGGGGTTGTCAGCCTTAAAGACCTAATTTCCAAAGCTTTCAACTACGTTGAACAAAATATCTATCTCAAAATTTGATTGGATATGTTTGAGGAAAAGGTGGGCGTGAGAGGGGGATTAGTTGCCCTCCTATCACTTTCGACTATTAAAAAGGGCACCAGTCCTCTCAACTTTCAATCAAATGAGCCCTTTTTGAAGTTTCCACGACAAAGCTTTCAATAAAAGACCTTATATGCCCCCAGGGCATAACCTATAACACTTTCCCTGAAGACTGTGAAGGGGAGTTTCCTGCTTCCAAATTTCCAAAACTTTCAACTACATTGAACAAAATGGCTATCTCAAATTTTTGATTGGATTTGTTTGGGGTGGTGGGCGGGGAAGGGGCGTTAGTTGCCTTCCAATCACTTTCGACTATCAAAAAGGGGACTAGCCATTTCAACTTTCAATCGAATGAGCCCATTTTGAACTTTCTACATCAACACTTTCTATGAAAACCTTATATGCCCCCAGGACATAACTTATAACCCTTGCCCCGAGGGCTCGGGGGGGGGGGGTTGTCATCCTCAGAGACCTAATCTTCAGAACGTTCAGCTACGTTGAACAAAATTGCTATCTCAAAATTTTGATTGCATGTGTTTGGGGAAATGGTAGGCGTGAGAGGGGGGTTATTTGCCCTCCAATCACTTTCGACGATTAAAAAGGGCGCTAGCCCTTTGAATTTCCGATCGAATGAGCTTTTTGGAAAATTTTACGACAACGCTTTCTATAAAAGTCATATATAACAGCAGGGCATAACTGACAATCCTTGCCCTTAGGGTTGTGGGGGATTGTCCTCCTCAAAAACATAATTTCTATCTGGAAATCAACTACGCTGAACAAAATGGCTATCTCAAAATTTTGATTGAATGTGTTTGGGGAAACGGTGAACGTCGAAGGGGTGTTAGTTGCATTCCAATCCCTTTCGACTATTAAAAAGGGCACAAGCCACTCCGATTTCCAATCCAATGAGCCTTTTCAAAGTTTCTACGACAACTCCTTCGATACAAAGTGCCCTGGTCTAAAGAAAAAAAAAATAATAAAAAAAATAATACATTGTGCCCACATTGTTCTTTACTTAGGCAGCGCTATTGGGCTGCCTATGATAAGGCAAATTTTCTCAGCCACCTAACTTTTGATTGGTTATACTTTTACTTTTAAGTTTCGGTTACTATTGAGTCGGGTCGCTCCTTACTTACAGTTCGTTACCACGAACTGTTTGATTCGTTACCACGAACTTTTTGAAACACAATACTCTTTATAATTTTTCCTAAATGAGAGATGGATAAGCCCCTCTTCACATCTTGCTCTTCACCTACTGTTTTTAGTACTTTAAAAGAACACTTCTGATTGTTCTAATTAAATAACCCTTGTGTTACAGGAGCTGTCATAAAGAATTGGGATAAAATTCAACCTTCAGCGTTAAGAGCAAAGTGTTGAGGAAGGGGAAATCCCCTCACATACATAACAATTTCTTTTTGTTTTAAGTTTTAATAATTTTTTTTGCTTTAAATTGAAGAAATTTATTTTTTCATTTAATTTCTGATAGTTTTTTTTAATAATACCAGGAAATCTGGCTCCACCTCCACAGAGAACCCCCCCCCCTCCCTGCATAAATATTCTCTAGATAGTTCAATCTCGATGATAATTCACCCCACACAGTTACCTTTAACATGTCCACGCGTAAAAATGAGTCGGCAAAATGAAACCAAGGAACATAAAAAGAATTTCGTATTACAATTCTGGCAAATTCCCCCAGTGTAAAACTAACCCTGAAAAGTTCACTCCTTGCAAACTTCCCTCCCCATGGAAAATTCTCTCTGTGGACCCCCCCCCCAGCAGAAAATTCGCCCCCCAAATGTATCCAGAGTTCCCAATAACAAACACTATACGTATACAATTGGCAAATTTTATAACTTTAAGACCTTTCCATATGGGCTCTAGGGGGAATTTGTCACCTTCAAAGGTATGTTTGTTGGGTTTATCAACTATGCTGAACAGAATGGCTATCTCAAAATTTGGATCAGACGAAATTGGGAAAAAGGACGTGGGAGGGGGCCTAGTTGCCCTTCAGTATTTTTGTTCACTTAAAAAAGGCACTATAGGTTTTAATTTCCTTTTGAATGAGCCTTCTCTTGATTTTCTAGGACCATTGGATTGGTATGATTACCCCTGAAAAAAAATAATAATAAAAACGAACATGCATCCGTGATCTTTCTTCTGGAAAAAAAAATACAAATTTGCACATATTTGCAGATATGAGCTTGAAACATATGTAATAGGGTTTTCTGATACGCTGAATCTGATGGTGTGATTTTTATTAAGATTCTTTCACTTGTAGGGGGTGTTTTCCCCCTTTTTCAAAAATCAGGTTAATTTTCTCAGGCTCGTAGCCTTTGATGAGTAATACTAAACTTTATGAACATTATAGATTTAGAATCAGCATTATAAGCCCATTCTATTGATATATTTATTGACATCAAAATTCATTTTTTAATAGTTTCGAATACTATTGAGCCGTATCGCTTGTTTTTTTTATTGTTTTTTATTACTTATACGTTATTACGTATATGAGGTGGCAGTTCGCATGCACCTAAGAGATGAACTTCACCATGCAATATTTTACTCATATGCATTTAGACTTTGTTGAAATATTGGAAAATGACATATAGGTTTTTGAAAAATTTGATTATACTGAAATATTTTAGTCAACTGCAGGAATTTCCCCACCTTTTCAGGAAATGATTCTTTTGTAAAAACCACAAATTAAAGACCAGGGGACTTCAGTAAAAGAGACATTTTTGCGACCAAATCGGAAATCAAATCTGAATTCTTACATCAACATTAATTTTCCCCGGGCTATTAAAAAAAAGAAATAAGAAAACTGTTGTACAAAAACTATAGTACCAAACAGAAAATTGTATTATATTTTTGAATAGACCACAAATTATAAGCATACATCTTAAGATTTACTTAAAAATAATAACTGAAAAGTTGAAACTTGTATATTTGAAAGATGCTTTATCAGATTTATCATTTTCGAATTAAACCAGTAATATCCTCATTTTATCCAAGGACCAAGATTCTATTATTTTTTTCTTCCACCAAAGATCATAAATAGAGGATATAAAAAAAATTACCCTTGATTTCCTAACGCAATCGGAATTTGCCCCGGTTCAACAATTTTATTAAGTCACTTTTTGCGTCTAAACTTATAAGAATTGAAGATAAGACTTCAATAACTCATTGGAAACAACACCATGATCTTAGGAAAGTCTGACTGTATTCTTGAGTTTTGAAAGAAAAATCTTTAATGGGAAGCTGGTAATTTATCCTTACCTGATTAATTAACTATTTTAAATTAGTAGCTAATATGATATAAAAATACTTTCTTATGATAAAAATCCATTTCCTTGAGTAAATAAAAGAGCAATATAAGCATCCTAAACCATTCTGCTTGAGTTACTCCCCGCTCGAAATAAATTGCCACCCCTATAGCACATGGTAAATATCCTTCTTACCTAAATTCAGGTCATTGATTTGTGTAAGCAAACTGCCCAAGGGTGCATTCACAGACCTATTCTGTGTTCTCCTTAATGTCATTAATGTCCATTGTGTATTGATTTCCGGGCTCCAACAAACAACAACAACTACTATTCAAATTAACTCCCTCTTGTGCCAATGGTATCAGAACTTGAGGACGGTTTCCTGAATACCAAATAACTCCAGAAAAATAAAAGTTTACATGTTTAACAGAGCTCAAATTTCTTGAAAGAAGTAAAACTTTAATGTAAAAACTCCTTATGCCACTAATGCAACTTGTTATTCTGAATTTAAAAATCTAATTTCAATTACAATTTCATATTAGGTTCATCGATTATTTTCTGGTAAGAAGGAGCTATCTGTTTTTCACTGTTATTATTATGCATTAAATCTGTTTTGCACAATTCAGTAAATGATTATTTTGATGGTAGTGCATCAAGATTATAAGGAATATGGTCTGATAAAATTATGGTTTTCCATTCTGTTGGATGTAAATAAGTGAATTTACACCAATAAATTCCTAAAACCAAAGTCAACAAATAAGGCTATTTGACACGGAAAAACACATTGTCAAAGTCTCTGTTTAGCCGCACAGTATCATGTAAAAATTTGCGTAGATAAGGAAATAACAAAGGATTATAAAGTTAATTCCCCAAAGTGCTATTTCTGTAAAAAAAAAAAAAAGTTTAATAGTTTATGGTTGTGCTGAAAAACTCGACTGTTATTCATTGCACAAGTTGGATGATGCCTAAGGAATTATATTGCAAGGAAAACTTAATGTTAAAAATTGGAGGGCTGCTAAACCCCTCCCACCCCCTTTTCATCCCAAAACTATCAGATCAAAACTTTGAAATAGCCATTTTCTTCAGCATGGTTGAAAGATCTAATAACCATGTCTTTGAGGATGACTTGACCCCCCACAGCCCCCAAGGGAAGGGCTGCAAAGTTACAAACTTTGTCCATTGATTGCATATATTATTGGCTATTGGAGACTATAAAGATATTTTAGGGGGGGGGATCTTCTGGCAGGGATGCTTACACCGGAGTATCTTTTCATGGAGGAGTTTTCGTGGGGAAGTGAACTTTCCATGGGAGGGTGAGCTGGATTTCCGAGCATCAATTAAAAAACTATCAGAAATCAAATAAAAAAAAACAAGTTTTTTTCAACTGAAAGTAAGGACCAACCTTAAAACTTAAACCGAACAAAAATTATTACGTATATCAGGTTGTTGCCCCCTCATCAGTTCCTCGCTCTTTACACTAAAGTTTTTTAGTGAATAAAAAAAAAATTGAAAAAAAAGTATCTTATTCTTCTAATTAAACGGCCCTTGTTTTTCAGGAGTAATTATTAAAGAATTGGTACAAAATTCAAACTTTAGCGTAAAGAGTGAAGTGTTACAGAGGGGGTCCTTATATACGTAATAATTTATGTTCGTTTTTAGTTTTAATGTTGCTCCTTACTTTCAGTTGATAAAAAATAGATTTTTTTTATTTAATTTCTGATCGATTTTTAAATAATGCCAAGAAATCTGGCCCGGTTCCAGGGAGAAACCCTCTCCCCACGGTAATATCCTATAGACAATTCAATACCGGTGAAAATTGACCCCCGACAATTACTCTTAACCCCTTTACACTAAAATTACACTAAAATTGAGACAGAAAAGAGAAAGCAAGACATATAAAAAGAATTTTGTATAAGAATTCTGGCAAATTCCCCCAGTGTATAATTTCCCCTGACAAGTTCAATCCCTGGAAGCTTCCCTTCCCATAGATTCCCCCGAGGAACAACCCCCAGCAGAAAATTTATCCTCCCCCCAGCCGAAAATGTATGCCTACATCCAAATAACAAATACTATTTGCAAACAATGGGCAAATTTTATAACTTAAAGCCCTGTCCCCTTGGCCTGTGGAAGGTCTTGTTATACCCAGAGGCATAGTTATTGGGCCTTTCAACTATGATGAAAAAAAATGACTATCTCAAAATTTTTGATCGGACGATTTTCGGAAAAAAAGGCGCAGGGGAGGGGGCCTAGTTGCCCTCCAGTTTTTCGGTTGCTTAAAAAGGTCACTAAACTTTTAATTTCCGTTCGAATGAGCCCTCCCCGATGTTCTAGAACCGCTGGGTCAATACGATCATCCCTGGGGGACATAAACAAACAAACAAACAGATAAACACTCATCCGAGATCTTTCTTATGGCATAAAATACGAAATTCCACATTTTTGAAGGCAAAAAAAAATCAAACCTTTAAAGCTCTACAGTTGAGGTCTCTGATGCACTGAATCTGATGATGTGATTTTCATTGAGGTCACCTAACTCTTAGAGGCTGTTTTCCCTTTTTTCAAGAATCAGGAAAATTTCCTCAGGCTCGTAACCTTTGATAAGTACAACCTAACGTAATGAAATTTATATATTTGAAATCAGCGTAAATAGCCAATTTTTTTGATATATCTACTGGTATACAAATTCCGTTTCTTAGAGTTTCGGTTACAATTGAGCCGTGTCGCTCCTTAGTTGCAGTTCGTTACCAAGAACTGTTTGATTACATAGGGAATTGCAAATCGCAGAATATCTAGAACTAACAATTTGCACCGGCTTAAAACATTCATCTTACACACTGAAGCTTTGGGCAATTATAGATACGTGCAAATAAAAATGTTCTAAGTCATCATTGTAACATAGGACAACATAGGGAAACATAATTCATCTCTAGATGCATGTTTTCTTCAATGAAATTTTTTTTTGAACTATAATCAATTATCACTGAATCATGTCCGGTTTTTCAGCATTTAATCTCGTTGGTGAAGCTTATTGTCAAACTTCATCCTGGAACTTTCTTATTTTCTATACCTGTGAGCTCTTACAAACAGTTTTTATTTTTGACAATTTTGTATCCTCTTGAACTAAGAAAACCTTATTGTTTTTTTATTCTTTTAGAGACTGGTGGGGCCATCATTTCTCCTCGGCCTGCTTCTGAAAATGCAGAAATAGTACCAGGAATGGCGATGAGACCATTCTATGGCATTGACCTTGAGCTGGTAGATGCAAATGGTGATCCACTGGCTGGAAAAGGAGTGGAAGGGATACTTTGCATAAAGAAACCGTGGCCAGGTATGGCTCGGACCGTTTTTGGAGACCATGAACGTTACGTAAATACTTATTTCAAGATGTTTCCCGGGCTATATTATACTGGAGATGGAGCTATAAGGTTATTGTTAATTAATTAATATTCTTCAAATATCGATTTACAGTAACGGGAATATTTTCTAACAAGGACTATATTTCATTTATCAGTATATAAGGTTAGACCTAAAATAATTTTCCGATCCTAAAATTTGAAACCAAAATTGTATTCGTTGTGATTGCAACTTTAAGTGGTTAAATAATCAGTTTTCGAACCCTGTTTTCTTTAATGCTTAATATAACTTAAATAGCAAGCCAAAGACAAAGAACGGGGCAAAAAATGGCAAAAACATTCCTAAGTAGAGTAGCCTATAATTTTAACCTTAATGACCAATTTCCCATGTCTAAAAATAAAAAAAAAATTAAAGTTGATTTTGAAATACTTCACAAGTGATGAGACAAATATTAAACTACGAAACAAAAAAAGAAGGTAGAAATTCCGTAGTTTCTTGTGAGACAAATGAATTTATGGAACATTTGCTCTTTTGGATAAGGAAATCTTCCAGGGTAATTTCTTTGTGACAAATGAACAATTAAATAGTAATACTTTTTGTCTTCAGAATTCATAATAAAACATCACAACACGAGAAGATTATCTAGAATGAAAGGCTTGACATTGGTTAGGTATTTAACTCTTAAACACTTGGTAAAATTGATATTTAAAGAATCTTCTCCAACCTATTGTTCTGATATTAATACGTTTTCTGAAACTCGAATGTCTGATTTCTTAAGGAAGTTGACATAGATTTGGATTAAGTTACTAAAGGGCCAGCACTTAGAACAATTTTTTAAAAGACTGTATTAAAAAAAGATATAAGAGAAAAATAGTAAGAACAGTTTTTAACTATTAAAAGCTTTTTTTTATGAAAACTTTATTTCTGAAAATATTTGAAGATGTAATGTTTTTTTAGGGATTCGAAGGGATATTTCAAGATAACTGGCCGGATGGATGATGTCATTAATGTTAGCGGACATAGACTGAGTACAGCTGAAGTTGAGGATGCCATAGTATGTTGAGATCTTATTATTTGATATTTTATAAGTACCTTCACATTAATGTAGACACGGATTGTTTTGTCTTTCTAGACTGACTAGTTTAAATATTTTTCCAAAGAAAAATCGCATGAAACTAATTACACTCAAGTTTAAATAAATACACTGAAAAAGCCATCTTCACCGGTTCCTTAGCATGTAAAATAGAGGCTTCGCCGGATTTATCTCACTCTCGGGCCTTTGGCCATTGCAAACTAACTTCGATGTTGCCTTTTTCTGGTCACTAGGTTTGATAGCTCTGATCATTTGATGTTTTGATATAAAAAAAATAGAATAGGAATATAACGGGGTCTCAGTTCCCTCTGAAGCTCCTTCCTCCGTCCCTTTTCCCAAAAAGAAAATCCTGCTTGTGTGGGCTGATATTGGCATCATCTTGGACTTTGAACGAGTTTGCCTAATCTGAATTATGGCTGAAAAGAGTGCTGCAGAGTAACCTTGAGGAGTAAATGATATCGAAAAATTTGTTTAGTTTAGTAGACGATACAATATTGGTACTGAATTCTGACTGGTGGATATTTCCTCTGTTTTTTTTTGGAGAGGGGGGGTAAGCTTTTTTGGGCGGAAAAACCTATTCCTATCTAAATTATCTATTATGGGCTGCCATCCCATAGTACTAATGTTTTGTAGACATGAATATGAAATGACTCAGAGGCAACAGGCTTGAGATTCCTTTTGCAGGATTTAGAGTCTTGTTGATAGAGGGCAGCCCCAAGTGTGGAAATCCATGTTTTGACCAAGATGGGCCAAGGATTGCTCAAACTCTCCATTTATACGGGAAGTCACAGGGACCTCTTGCTGTCTGGTTTATAGCGAACTCAGGTACTTCTTGCAGTCTTGAGAAGATGTATTAGTCCCTGTTCTTCGCTAGTTAAAGACCCATTGCTTTTCAATGCGCAACAATGATTTCAACTATTTAAATAATATCAAAAGCACCTTGAAATGCTGCAATGTTAAAAAAAAACTATTGTACTCACATATTGACTGACAAATTTAGATGTTTTGAACTTAGCATGTTATAGTTTTGAGATGCTTATATCCTAGAAGAAGGGAAAAGAAAAACAGGTGAAGATAAAATTTATTTGTTCTGGCAGAAGAGATGGGATGCCGGAGCAGGGGGTACGCCCCCTGATGAAAAAATAAAGTTGCTAAGTATTGCTTAGTGTGGGAAGGTATTAATAATAGAATGCAAATTCTTTATTTTAAGACTAAAAAATGCAAGGTATCAGTCATAGTAGTACATGCCCTTGAAGAACGGATGATGGAGATGAAGTGACTCAGGTGAACTTTACTTACAGCTACAGGAACAAATAGACAGGATCCCATGTAAAATACAGTATTTTTATTAGGGGATTTTAATGGCCAGATTGGTGGAAATCGAGATACATGATTCCTAGCCTGGTTAAATTTGGTTTTGGAAAAGACAATAGTAACGGTTATATACTGCTTAAATTTCGTTGGTATAAAAATCTAGGTATCACCGATACATTATTTTACCATAAGTTAACATGGTGGTATAAGCCAAGAACCCCAGCCATACATAAGGAAACATGTTAAGAAAACAATTCTCACTTCATAACATGGAGAATAATCCTATTGAACACATTTTGTAGGGGGAGAACCTTTATCTTCACTTTTTTCCTTGCATTTCCAGTTTTTTTATTAGATTTCTAAATATTTTTATCTATTCTCTAAGTCTTGAAAAGCGTTTATAAGCAAATGCCCAAATGTCATCTAACCTAACCTAACTTAACCTAGCCTAATTTATCACTGTTTGTCTTTATACATGTTTTTGTAAGAAATAATTAGATGGTGCTGATGCTATTTAATTAGATATATAGAATACTTGAAAGTAGAAAAACGCGGTCGAATCCACATTTATTTTTCATTTTTTTTTTTATAATTTTACGACCATGAAAGAAGTGAAGATAAAGGTTCTCTCCCTAAAAAATGTGTTAACTGGGATTATTCTGCATACTATGAAGTAAGAATTGTTTTCTTAACATGTATCCTTGTGTATGGCTGGGGTCCTAGGCTTGTACCTAACATGGTACATAATGGTAAGAGATCTTATGGTTACGTTATTGTAAACCGAAGACTGACAGTATTGATACAAGATTTTAAGGTATATGGAATCTAAGATATGGTATCAAGATCTAAGGTATAGGCTATGTTATTGATGTTCAAAGTGAAAGTCACCATATAGTAGTATATAGGATGACTCTAACTCTAAAACGTAGGAAGGAGTTAATTAAAGTTTTCCTAAAATCACTGGGTACTACCCCTTTTTCAAAAACCATATTTATAATCTTCAGCAGTTTATCCCTAACTTCCCAACAAACATATTTAAAAAATTAACTAACCACACTATCAGCAGCTGAAGCTTAATTTTTTTTCTTATCCTTTTGTTTCTATGTCTAACTCTTCCTTGCAAAATAAATCTCCCTTCACATCCAAAGCGCCACAAACTTTTGCATTCTTTTCTACGTATTTTCTGTAACTTTCTCACGCCTTAGCATATTCTATAAATGGTCTGCCCATCTCGTTTTTGTTGATATCCCGTCACTAACTGTGGTTCCATTCCAAACAAACAGTTCATAGTATTGAAGTAAGTAAGCAATGGCTCGGCCAAATAGTAACCGAAACTCTAAAAACTGAAACTTGATAACAATAGATACATCAACAGAATGAGATTTTTATCTTGATTCCGAATCTGTAAAATTTTCTAAATGTAATGTTCCCCGTCACAAGCTATGAACATAAGAAAACTTCATAATTTTAAAAAAAGGAGCTTAAAACCACCGTGAAGTCAAGAAATCTTACTGAAAATCACACCATCACATTCAGAGTGTCGGAGAACCCTGCTACAGAGGTTTCAAAGTCCCATCTGCAAAAAAGTGGATTTTTTGTTTTTTTTTATTTACAAGAAGAAAAATCAGGGGTGCGTATTCTCCGTGGGAAGGGAACTTTTAAGGGGGATGAGGTTTCACGAAATCATTCATATTTGTCTTACTCTTTCCTTGGCAAGACTTTTTTACATGTGTAGATGTTCTTGGGGAATTGTTCATGGTAATGTTTCACTGGAGTTGGAATTGTCTGGGAGGTTTTTCTTTACGGGGGGGGGGGATAAAATTTCCATCGGAAAAATTCTCCATGGGGGATTTTCCCGTGGGAAAACTTTCTATCAAGGGGCGTGGGATAGATTAACGGGAAAGATTTTCAATGGGGAGGATTTCTGGCATAATTAAAAACAGTTAGAAATTAGATAGAAAAATAAGTATTTTTCAAATGAAAGTAGGCTATGGAGAATTTTCCAGGTAGAATTGTTCAAGGGAAATTTTCTGGGGGTAATTTTCAGCGTGGGTGGCATTGTCCGGGGGGAGGATAGGTCTTACGCAAGAGAAATATCCTTTGGAGCATTTCTCATGGAGGGATCTTCAAAGGAGGGGAGAGACGGGTTTCCTGGCGCTACTTTAAATATTTTCAGAAATCAATTAAAAAACAAGTTTTTTCAACAAAAGTAAGGAACAGCTTTAAAGCTTAAGACAAACTGAAACTAAGCCGTATATAAGGTGAACTATCACCTTCCTAAAGGGCTCGTTATATACGCTAAAGTTTGATTTTTTGTCCCCATTCCTTCTGAACGAATCCCTAAACTCAAGTTCCATTTAATTAGAATAAGAGGGTTTTTAAAGGGCTAAAAATAATTAGCGTGAAGAGCAAAACATTGAGGAGGGTGCATTTCTCATCATATACGGAATAGTTTCTGTTCGTACTAAATTTCAATGTTTCTTACTTTCAGTTGAAAAACTTATTTTTCAAAACCTCATTTTTAAATGGGACATATACAGATTAACTTTTTCCTCTAATTTTTTTCATGCAAGTATATTATTTTACTATTGTGTTATCTGGCTGCATCTTCAAGATTATCAGCTATTTTATCCATGGCCTCCGCTTTACACCTCCTTAGTTCCTATTTTTATATTTTCTTCTTTTTTTTCACATTTCTCCTATTTTATATTATCCATCACTCAAATATTTTTTTACAAGCCCTTTTCTACTAAACTGAAGGCATTTTCACTAATATTCCTAGCTACTTTTTTTTACCTATTCTCCAGAAAACACTATTTGCTGCTTCACAAATTATTTTCTTAAGATTACTCCATCCAATCTGTACTTTTTCAAATTTTAAACTCTCCAGTTTAGTATTCAACTGTTTCTGAAAAGTTTTATCGAATTCTGATCCTCGAGTTTGCTAACACTTATACTTCCCGAAAGGTAGTTATCATTCCTACGTTTTAGAGTTAGAGTCATCCTATATACTACTGTATGGTGACTTTCACTTTGAACATCAATAACATAGCCTATACCTTAGATCTTGATACCATATCTTACATTCCATATACCTTAAAATCTTGTATCAATACTGTCAGTCTTCGGTTTACAATAACGTAACCATAAGATTAGCCCTCTTACAATTATGTACCATGTTAGGAACAAGCCTAGGACCCGAGCCATACATTAGGAAGCATGTTAAGAAAACAATTCTTACTTCATAATATGCAGAATAATCCTAGTTTACACATTTTTTAGGGGGAGAACCTTTATCTTCACTTCTTTCATGGTCGTAAAATTATAAAAAAAAAAATGAAAAATAAATGTGGATTCGACCGCGTTTTTCTACTTTCAAGTATTCTATATATCTAATTAACCATCAGCACCATCTAATTATTTCTTACAAAAACATATAAATAGACAAACAGTGATAAATTAGGTTAGGTTAAGATAGGTTAGGTTAGATGACGTTTGGCCGTTTGCTTATAAACGCTTTTCAAGACTTAGAGAATAGACACAAATATTTAGAAATGTGATAGAAAAACTGGAAATACGTGGAAAGAAGTGAAAATAAAGGTTCTTCCCCTACAAAATATATTCCATAGGATTATTCTCCATATTATGAAGTGAGAATTGTTTTCTTAACATGTTTCCTTATGTATGGCTGGGTTTCTTGGCTTATACAACCATGTTAACTTATGGTAAAATAATGTATCGGTGATACCTAGATTTTTATACCAACGAAATTTAAGCAGTATATAACCGTTACTATTGTCTTTTCCAAAACCAAATTTAACCAGGCTAGGATATCATGTATCTCGATTTCTACCAACCTGGCCATTAAAATCCCCTAATAAAAATACTGTATTTTACATGGGATCCTGTCTATTTGTTCCTGTAGCTGTAAGTAAAGTTCACCTGAGTCACTTCATCTCCATCATCCGTTCTTCAAGGGCATGTACTACTATGACTGATACCTTGCATTTTTTAGTCTTAAAATAAAGTATTTGCATTCTATTATTAACACCTTCCCAGACTAAGCAATACTTAGCAACTTTATTATTTCATCAGGGGGCCTACTCCCTGCTCTGGCATCCCATTTCTTCTGCCAGAACAAATAAATTTTATCTTCCCTTGATTTTCTTTTCCCGTCTTCTAGGATATAAACATCTCAAAACTATAACATGTTAAGTTCGAAAAATTTAAATTTGTCAGTCAACATGTGAGTACAATAGTTTTTTTTTAACATTGCAGCATTTCAAGGTGCTTTTGATATTATTTAAATAGTTGAAATCAATATGTTGCGCATTGAGAAGCAATGGGTCTTTAACTAGCGAAGAACAGGGACTAATACATCTTCTCAAGACTGCACGAAGTACCTGAGTTCACTTAGAACCAGACAGCAAGAGGTCCCTGTGACCTCCTGTATAAATGGAGAGTTTGAGCAATCCTTGGCCCATCTTGGTCAAAACATGGATTTCCACACTTGGGGATTCCCTCTATTAACAAGACTCTAAATCCTGCAAAAGGAATCTCAAGCCTGTTGCCTCTGAGTCATTTCATATTCATGTCTACAAAACATTAGTACTATGGGATGGCAGCCCATACTGACTATAATATAGTCGATCATCTTTTGCGTGCGCCCGTCATTGCTATACCATGTTGACTTATGAATGTCTTTCCTGTGGAACAGGGTGTTTTTAATGACCAGTTCGTGCATGGCGCACAGCTGGAGGAGTCGGGTCCCATTTTCGTTCAAAGAATCAGGGGTAACAGGACCAATTACAGATTTAAAAGCTCCGCTGGGGTAAGATACAGTTGCTTTGAAGTCGCCTACCACGACCAAAACATCATGAGGGGAAATCCGAGAGAGAGCAGCTGTCAGAGCCAAGTAGAATTTGTCTTTCTCATCCGTTGGAGAGATATTCGTTGGTGCGTAGCACACAACAATCGTCATCTTCCCGTGTTTGTGGTTGAAGCGGGCAGTGAGTAGTCTATCTGATATTGGGTTGTGGGATATGAGGCATTTCTTTGCCTTCTTGTTTAGAAGTGGCCTACGCCACTGCTTCTGCTAGAAGTTTGGCCTGACCAAATCATCCTGTGATCAGAACTGGCAATTTCTTCATCGCCTGATCCCGTCAAGTGGGTTTCTGTCATTCCAAGTATGTCAATCCCACATCTCAACATCTCAAGCCCTAGAAGGTCTTTGGATCCGGGGTTATTCATGGTTAAAACATTCCAGGTGGCTATTCTAAGCCCACCTTGGTCAGAAAGGATCAAAAGATTTCCGGGGACGTGCCGAGGTCGTAAGGAGTTAAAATGAATAGGATCCAAGGCTTGAGTAATATTTCTTTTCATTGCAATTGTTTTTAGGAGGAGGGTCGCAAGCCCAACCGTCCCTAGGCCTGGGTCCTGATTGACACCAGGGAAATCCTGGGCACTGAGAGACCCTGGGGTTTTTTACACTTATAATTAAGGATTAATCTTAATTAGATT